>NC_051176.1:130665865-130933365 GCF_013339695.2 Rhipicephalus sanguineus | reverse complement strand
ATCTATCTATCTATCTATCTATCTATCTATCTATAAGATATGTTGTAACTAATTAGTCTATGGTATTTTCCATGTTAAAAATTTGTTAGAAAACCGGCTGCTCAATTCGTTGGGAGCACAATCATGCAACGATTTTGTTAAATCTCAAAATTCCCAAATTCTGCAACACAGAAAGATCGCTTACTACAACGTGCGTTGGGTTAGCAGCCTGCCTTTCCGGGTTGTCATTATTCACTCATACGGTTGTCCTCACTGCGAGCAGCTTAACACAGATCAGCACATTTTCTCCGGAGGACAATTTGTTTCGGCAAGGACAAAGATTCGTTCTGAGCTTTTTTACGTTTTTTTAGCTCTGCGATGCTTTATGCACCCATATATTGCGTTGCATGCGTAAAAGCAATACACGATATTGGCGGCGAGATCGAGCAGAGTCGGCACCTAGCGGCGAGCGGACGAAACCCCGCGGTGTGGATGGCTGCTTGCGTCGTCTGCTAGCCACACCGTGTTCGCATGTGTGCGTACGTTATGCGCGTCCTCAGATTGCAGCTTATTCCGTTTTGCTAGCACAGTATCAAATGCTTGTACGTATGCCTACACGATATACATAAGCATTTCGCCTTACGAGACTTGTATGCCCTCTAATAAGTGAGTGCATGCCCGTGTCGGTATGGCGCTAGGTCTAACTATCGTACCGTCCATTCGCCAAAATCATTTCAATGTGGGTACCGCTTTCTCGTTCAAGCACGTCACATAGTTCATTCGGCGTCGTCCTAGACGAAAAAAAAAGTACTAAATGTCGAGGTGTGAATGCAGAATTTTAGCGACACGATCTCGTGATGTGTTGGGGATTTGGAAATCCTTGTGATGCCGCAAAGCATGAACAAGCGTCTGCAGAGGATGGTTAGCGGTAAAAAAGACCTGAAGCCACGCATTTCCGCAGCAATACGCGTATTCATGCAAACAGAAAAGCAGAGTGCACAAAGTTCTACTTCATCTAATTACGCGGAAATACAGGCTCTCTTTCTTTAACTGTAGAAACAGCGCTAAAAGACGGGACGAACGAGGAAAGGACACAAACAACGGCGCTGACTAACAACCAAGTGTGTTTTATTCTTCCAGTCTGCATTTATATACTCCGCCACAATCTCAACAAAGCAAAAGGCAAAGAAACATAGAAAAAGATGATTAGCCTGCGCAGAGGCCAAAAAATCCTCAAACAGACAGAAACGTTAACTCCTTCGGAAGGAGGGAGATCGAGGGGAGGCTGACACATGCCTCTCCGCCATTATAGATATGATACGCTTCAGAAATGACACGCGCCCGTTCATCATGGTACTTCGACAGGAAAATGGAATCTTTAAAAGATGGCTGGCAACCACATTCATTACAGTGAAGCGACAATTGAGTATCTCTGGCTTGTTTACGGACGTTGTTCGCATGCTCGCGCATGCGGTCATTAGCGCACCGCCCCGTTTGGCCGACATAGTAACGGCTGCAAGAAAGAGGTATCTTATACACAACACTATCACAACATTCAACATACTTCTGGCGATGCTTTTTGCTGCATCTTTTCGTCTTGGTCTCTCGATTTACTTGCTGACACAGGCTACCAAGCTTATTTTTGGCAGAAAACAACAGTCTAACGCCTGCCCTGCTGACCACTTTCTTCAGATTATGTGCCACCTTGTGCACATAAGGAATAACCACTACTTTCTTCTGCGGGTGTGTCACTGATTGAACAGCAGGTGAGCACTTGCTTTTAAAACCAGACACGAGGCTTCCTGCGATACTGGTCAAAAGCGTTCCTGGAAAACCTGCAAGCTTCAGGCGTGCTACTTGAGAACAAAAGCTCGCTTCGACTTGGTGGTCACAGGACCTCTCAAGCGCCGCCTTCATGCAAGCCCTTGCAATACCGCGCTTGACAATTTTTGAATGCGCAGAAGAAAAGGGAAGAAGGCTCTTATGAGACCTAGGCGCATAACACCAACATACATGGCTGTTTGAGAACGAAAGTTCCAAGTCCAAGAAGCGTAGCCTATTGTCTGATTGATGCTCAGTTGTCAATTCAAATGGACTTAATTCCGCGAGGAACACGTCAAAAATTTTCGCAGCAGGCTGCACGTCATGAGAGTTAGTGCTATAAAAAATTAAAAAAGTCGTCCACGTATCGCATCACCTTTACCGTGCTAGTCTGTCTGAGCTTGCTCTCGAGGTTACGGTCATAGCTGGCTAGTAGAATGTCACTGAGAATGTCACTGAGAGCCTTCTTCCCTTTTCTTCTGCGCATTCAAAAATTGTCAAGCGCGGTATTGCAAGGGCTTGCATGAAGGCGGCGCTTGAGAGGTCCTGTGACCACCAAGTCGAAGCGAGCTTTTGTTCTCAAGTAGCACGCCTGAAGCTTGCAGGTTTTCCAGGAACGCTTTTGACCAGTATCGCAGAAAGCCTCGTGTCTGGTTTTAAAAGCAAGTGCTCACCTGCTGTTCAATCAGTGACACACCCGCAGAAGAAAGTAGTGGTTATTCCTTATGTGCACAAGGTGGCACATAATCTGAAGAAAGTGGTCAGCAGGGCAGGCGTTAGACTGTTGTTTTCTGCCAAAAATAAGCTTGGTAGCCTGTGTCAGCAAGTAAATCGAGAGACCAAGAGGAAAAGATGCAGCAAAAAGCATCGCCAGAAGTATGTTGAATGTTGTGATAGTGTTGTGTATAAGATACCTCTTTCTTGCGGCCGTTACTATGTCGGCCAAACGGGGCGGTGCGCTAATGACCGCATGCGCGAGCATGCGAACAACGTCCGTAAACAAGCCAGAGATAGTCAATTGTCGCTTCACTGTAATGAATGTGGTTGCCAGCCATCTTTTAAAGATTCCATTTTCCTGTCGAAGTACCATGATGAACGGGCGCGTGTCATTTCTGAAGCGTATCATATCTATAATGGCGGAGAGGCATGTGTCAGCCTCCCCTCGATCTCCCTCCTTCCGAAGGAGTTAACGTTTCTGTCTGTTTGAGGATTTTTTGGCGTCTGCGCAGGCTAATCATCTTTTTCTATGTTTCTTTGCCTTTTGCTTTGTTGAGATTGTGGCGGAGTATATAAATGCAGACTGGACTCGTTCGTCCCGTCTTTTAGCGCTGTTTCTACGTGTTAATCATGAACCAACCGGCCCAAATGCGTACCTTATTGCAGTTCATCTCTTTCTTTGTAGCCGCTAGAGCAAGAAGTAAATACTTCATTGGCTCAGACGCGCAACACAGTTTATATTGTGGTATAGGCAAAACACAATTTAAAGACGTGCGAATAAAGCAAGAAGAAATATCGAGCACAGTGCAAAACACGAATGTGACTGAAGGCCAGTGCCCCATTGAATGGCAGATTGCACTTCTCTCACAATTAAGAGGTACGTTAGGACGGTTGCGTGCATTAATGTGGCAATGGAAGGCGCATACATCACCATTAGGCTGCAGTTAACGCGCTTTACTCGCCAACAATCGACTCGAACCGCCTACGGCGAAGCGCCGCTGCATGCATTTGTATACGCGTCGCCGACCGCCTATCCATAGAGTTTCCTACAATACTTACTAGAGGGAACTCTGGCGCTAGTGTCTACGGGAGCTGCAATGCATCGCGCTTCAGCCAGCATGGGAATCATGGGTAGTACACAGATTTGTCTAAACTTCGTTCTTTCGGCTCCGTTTGGCTCCGCGTCGCCTGCATCCGCTTTGTCGCAAAACGAAGTTCAGCAAAAATCAGCAGTTTCACTTCACCACTTCTTTAGGCTCACCAATTCAAATCTGGTCGTGAAGTTCACAACGATCCATTCTTTTATCCGAAAGAAAACCAAAACATAGCAATAAACAAAGCCACAAGTGCGTTCGAAGCCCACAAGCACGAAGACTAGGCAAATCCGTGTACTACCCATCATTCCCATGGTGGCTGAACGATCGCAGCGCCAGAGTTCCCTCTAGGTCATTTTAGGAAACTCTATGCGCCTATCCACACAAACGCGGCGACGGTGCTGCCACCTATAGCCCGATCTCGCGGCGAATATGCCTGAATCCGCATATCGGAGTGGCGGCTACTATGCCCGAGGCACGTATTCTATTTCCCGTTTTAGAGCTCAGCTCCTATGCGTCCCGTTCGAGGTTTCGTGGGTTTCGCGGGTTTCGCGTCGCATGTTGTAACCGAGAGAACGATTGGCACAGTGAAGGGTGAAAGAGTGCGAAGAGGGAACGCAGAGTGTGGGTGCACTTCTAGCACATTCTGTAGCACGGGAACCACGCTTTGCCGAGCTCACGCTTTCTTTCTGAGCAGTGGTCGACGCCGGGAGTTTATCCGGACTTTTGATTTTGGTGGGGTGTTACAAGAACGCTTGGATGGGGGGTGTCGTGGATGACTGCGTATATGTAAGGGAGAGGGGGGAGGGGGTTAGCGTGGAATAATATATTTTTAGTAACAACTTGATGAGGGCTAGTTGGTTCATAATTAGTGCAAGGAAAGCAACAGCGCCAATGGAACGAGGACGACAAAGAAACGAAGACCACGGTACAAGCGCTGACTGCCAACTGAACGTTTATTACAAGAAAACCAGCCTTTTATACATTGTCAGAATAAACACGCGCACATAAAACACTCGCTATATATATAATCACAATCACAATCTTTCTTTCAAGAAGTTCATTTCTCTCTCCTATAGTAGAAGAGAGGGCGAACTGACACAATTGTCATTTTCGTTACGGATCCAAAGTCCTCTAAAATTTCGCTTTCCTTCTAAGATTTTCCTTTTCCTATAAATTTCGTTCTTTCAAACATGGGAACACATGCACACTTCTTACAATGGCCAACTAAATGGCTACCATATCCATTCTTTACGTTATTGCAGTGTTGACGAGCACGATCATTGAAGCATTGTCCTGTTTGACCTATATATGAACTTTCTCAGAGCTCATGGACATCTGATACACCACATTATTCGTGCATTCAGTGAAAACGGGTCTTGTGATTAGTTGTGCACACTGGGGCCCTGCTTTTTGTTTTCATGCGTGCACACATCTAAGACAGCTTTCTTTGTCGTCCTTTTCCATTCGGGCTGTCTTTCTTTGCTTTTTTATTTCTTGGGGGGGGGGGGGGGGGGTGTGAGTACAAATTGAGCGATGCAGCCCGTGCAAGTGCTTCGTCTGCCGCCGCTGCTGCCCGAGCAGAGGCCCTGTGACATCCACACCAGAATCCTGCTGCACTCTAATTTCACATCAGGGAGTATCGTAATGGGCGGTAATTTTTTTTCTTCCTTTTTTATCTACTCTTTATATTCATTTCGTATATTAACAAAAACATCTTACGCTGGAAATCATCTTACGCTCGAAAGAGCAAACTTCAGCCAATCCTGTCGTTGCACATATTATAAGTGAAGGAGGCCGGACAAATACAAACAACACCTAAGTGAAAGAGAAGCATCGTGATTCCGCTGGCCCAGGTCGCTGGATCGATAGCGGCCGCAGTGGTTGCACTTGTACGGGGGCCAAGTGCAAAAACATTCGTGAACTTATATTTAGATCCACGTCGAAGAACGTCAGGTGGTCCAAATTAGTCCCCGCGCCTACGGCGCCCATCCGAAGCAGGTGGAGGTTCTTTCACGTATAAAACGCTAACCTAAAATTGTTAAGTTGATTACAGCAGCTAATGGAGTTTATCGCTACTTTCACCCCAGTGATTTACTTAATGTATTGCCATTTGCAGTTTTTTTATCGCATAGTCGCTTGCGTCCTAATACTTTTCAGTTGTGTTTCGTTTCATACGAACTGACTGTAATTACAAAATCATTTTTTATAGCGTGCGTGCCACCAACGTTAAACTCGTGGCATGTAAATTGCGCTAAAAATTGCAGATTGAGCAATAGTCCATTACCATTCATCGTCATTGTTAAACCGCTTGTTTATGTCGCGTGTATCACTGTAAATCGCACGAGCTGGCAGCGGTATTTACAATTAACGCGCTACTGCTACGAAAACCAGCACTGGTGTATAAAACAGCCATGCTCTCAAAGTAACGCCGACATCTTGACTGCACTCATTCAGGGCTTTGCAACGCTTGCATTTGCGACGCTTAGCGACGCTTGTTTAGCGTTGCGCCAAACTTACAAATCAGTGTGTACATTTGTATGAAAAGCGTGATAACGTTATTCCGTGGCACCACTTGTGTGGTGAAAAACGTATTGCGACTGGCTGAGAGAATGGATACTCTCGTTGGACGCAGAGAGGTTTCAACATTTGTAGTAGCCAAATACCAACCAAACTAGAAGATTGTAGTCACTCTGCTAGGAGGTCCCTAAAACACAAATTGCTGAGATAGAGACGGGTTTAATTCGTCACAATGATGCACGAAGTCGTCATCGTTAAGACGAAAGTCAGAGTCGAGTGGTGTTAAGTCAAAAAAAATTTGCAGTGGCTTAGCTCGGCTATGCCAGGATATACGTAGCGTTAGCCAAATGTTCAGCTGATTATTCTTAGCTTTCCAGATTGTCTAAGATTATTAGCCTTCTTCTGTTCATTCTTCGTACGCTGAACCGCTAATTGCCAGGCAACTACTTCGGGATCCGATGAGATAAGCTTCTCGGCTCTTCTGCGCCGTTGAGAAGCATTTGCGCTCTCCTTCTCCATGGCGTTACCCACCTGCAAACTCCAGTCAGAGGCGCTATCAAGTTGCTCCAGCACAGTGTCAGACGGCGACTGTAGAGCGAAGGCGAATAGCTGCGCGCGCGCTGGCGCCAATACGTCTGCCAAGGCTACGACGTCATTCCTCTCGAAAGCGCAGACTGGCGTCGGCGAGTCGCGCGCGGTGGTGGCGGAGTCTGCGCACGCGCCGGCGCCAGTTTGTCTGTCGCGGCTACGACGCCACTCCTCCCGAACGCGCAGACAAGCAGCGACGAGCCGCGCGCGGTGGTGGCGGAGAGCGCGTGAGATGCCGGCTGGCAGGGTTCTGTTTGGTGTCACAGAAGTCTGGCAACCTGGGGCAGTGCGCCCCAGTGATACGACACGGGCACTCCACGGACGCTGGCACGGACGCGTCCGAAGTTGCCGGCAGTTTTTCCCTGTTGCTCAGTGAAGGCCCTCTGCGCAGGGTTGCCAGGTCGAAAAGACAAAAGATAGCCAAGAAATCGGAAAAATTAGCCAGAAAGTAGCCAACTTGAGCCAAGGGCAGTAAAAGTAGCCAAAAGTAGCCACACGTGTGTGAAAACGACTGCGACCTTGTTATTCAAATGACTAAATTCAGCAGCCTTTTGGTGGAAACGTAAATAGGTACACCAGAAACCCTTCAAAATTATAATTTCTGAGAATAAAGCATAAATTGTTGACTTTAGCAATCATTTCGTACCGGATGATGAAGTTTCTTACGCTGTTGCAGAAATGACGTCCTCTTCGCGCGCCTTGCGTGACTTTTCTTGAAAGGGCTACAAGTACCATCGACAATAAAAATTAGTGCTGCATAAGTGTGCACAAAGTCAGTTTCCGTGATTGAAGCATAAATTGTACTCACTTCGGCAATCGTTTCTCGCGTGATGACGAAGTTCGAGTAATTAATATTCTCGAGTCGAAGTCCGCCCCAAATTCTTGGAAATGACACAAGCAGTTCGTCAGATATCCGATTTCTAATGTCGACAAGTGCATAGCACCTTGGATGCCGAGCGCTTTCGGTTGTCCTGTTCACTTTCAATTAGTTTAAAGTCGCGTTCAGCAATAGGTGGTCTGCGAAATGAGACGCCATGCAACAGTTTTCTCCCAAGTCCCAGCCACTTATGCATAAGACTTTTCTTTTGTATAATGCGAGCGCCAAATTCAATTTCGGGAACTTGTAACACGCCTTGATACCATGTTTTGACACCGCATACTCGAACGCCAGCGGCTGCGACGTCACAATCTATTGATAATTTGGTTCAAATTGAGGCAACAAGAAACTAGCCAAAAAGTAGCCAAGTAGCCAACACACTTTTTCTGCCGCCACCGGCCTAAAAAAGTAGCCAAATTGGCGCAAAGTAGCCAAACCTGGCAATCCTGCCTCTCTTCGGGCGCGGAAACCTAATCGTGGCTTCGCCCTCGCTTCGCGAGTGCGGCCATTTCGCTAACGCTCAATGGCCGGTTGGCAGGGTCTCGGTCACGCGCTACTGGCCGCTATCGCGGCCACGCGCTGTTTAGCCCGCGCGCCGTACGTCCGTGCCCGTGTCACTGGGGCGCACGTAACCCACGAGCCGCTTCGTGCTTCTCAGTATTTTGCCAGCGTCCGTGGCGTGCCCCAAGTTGCAAGACTTCTGTGACACCAAACAGAACCCTGCCTGCCGGCTCCGGTGAGCCAGCTGTGTGACATCACTGATCCTCGCGCATGCGCAGCACGGCTCATGAGGATCCGCGCGAAATCGGCTCCGGCTAGGCAAGTGTAGCTAGCGCAACAAAAATTGTTACCGCGAAATCCCGAGCAAGCGCCCCCCTCTCTTTTCCTGGAGATTTCAGATATCCGCCCCGCCACGGTGGTTCAGTGGTTATGGCGCTCGACTGCTGACCCGAAGGTCGCAGGATCGAATCCCGGCCGCGGCGGCCGTATCTTTTTATGGAGGCGAAAATGCTTGAGGCCCATGTACTTATATTTAGGTGCACGTTAAAGAACCCCAGGTGGTCGAAATTTCCGGAGCCCTCCGCTACGGCGTCTCTCATAATCATATCGTGGTTTTGGGACGTTAAACTCCAACAATTATTATTATTATTACAGCACTGTATGCATGTCGTGTCGACGCTCGCCGTGCCTAATTGAAAACTACAGTTGACACATTTTAAACTTTTTAGCGGTGTCTTTTCACCTGACGAACTATAAAGGCAGCTTTCGTTGCGTAGAGTTGTGACCATGGCCTTCCGCGAGAGGCAGGTCGTCTATGCAGCATTAATTAATGCTCTTTCTAGTTTCATCGTTTCGCACGCGCGGTCCTCTGTCGCTGGGACTCGCGATGAATGCATCTGAATTCCTTATTAGTTTTCATCTTTTACGTCTAACTGACCCGTGTATCCGGTGTCACGTCAGTTTTGCTCATTGTGTAACGAAAACCAGAAGAGCCCGTTCCATGCCATTGTGACACACGTGTACTGTCAAGTCAGCGCAAGTCCCGTTAAACGTTCAGTACTCCTACACTTTACGGACGTTGAACGTCAGTGGAGCCTCAAGAAATAATTTCTGCAATGTAATCTGTTTTGTTGTAGGTTCTATAGCGCTGGAAGGGTGCCTAAATATGAGCAGTCAAACGAATGTGATAGAAACGTTAGAGTGATGAAATTTAATTACCCTGAGAATGTCTAATAAAATATGCTTCTCGGAAAAAAAGGAGAGAGAGAGAGAGAGAGACGAGATCTTTCATCGCTTCAAGTTATTTAATGCTTTCGCATTTCGCCACAATCCTTCGCCCTCTGATAAAACAATTGCGGAACAGCCGCTCCACACAGCTGATGGTTAACATGTTCGAGAACTCTCGTACAACTAGATTTCAAAGTTCAACCTTGAGAAATTTTGTTCTTGTAGGGAATTCCCGATTAAAGTTTATGATTTTAGAAGCATACAATTAGAAGTGTGAAGTATAGAGGAGAGAATAATATCGCAGAGCTTGGGCGTTGCAAGTTCACGACTCGTTCCAGCAACGATGTCGCAGTACCTCTCGGTGACGGCAATTATTTTTCCAGGAAGCTGCTCCTAATCTCTGCCTTAAAACCACCTTTACGGCAGTCGAGGCACGCACGCACACACGCGAGCGCCCTCCAGCTGCCGCGAAAGCACCGGTATACGCACGCACGCGTTGCGACGAACCTGCGACGGCCTGGCCGACTTAAGCGTAACATTCTTAACGGCCCGCGTTGCACAACACATCCGATGTACACGCCGGCGGCGTTATACAGTGAACGCAATGAGTGCACTTTATATTTCGCTACAGCCACGAGCGAGGTACGACTCCGAGTGGCAGCGCGAAAATGAAAAACTGGCAAAATGCCGTCTTCTGGCAGCACTCCACCCGTTCATACCCTGGCAAAACGTGATATAAAGTAACTCGCGGTATTTTGCGGTCGTCCTTCGGAAGTTGCGCGCCGTGACCTTCGGGATCAGGGGCCAAATTCGCAAAGCTCTTCGTTCGTAAGTGTCCGCTCCTATTGGCTGGTCGGCATCGCTAATATTACCTTAAGGATTCCCTGAAATTCTCTCTCACAACCAATATATATATATATATATATATATATATATATATATATATATATATATATATATATATATATATATATATATATATATATATATATATATATATATATATATATATATATATTGGTATAAACTCAGAATTGAATTATTTTTTCAACTGCTTCGATTGAACGGTGGCGCTGCGCTACAGTCTTGGAAGTCGAGCCATCGTCTCGGGTAATATTTAACAATACGGAGATGAGGCTCACTACAAGTTCTCTCTGTCCTGCACTATGTATAATTGAGCGACAAACACAGAGCTCTATATTGCAATAGCTTGGACATGCAAATCTCCATGACGTGTTACAGCAGAGGCAATCGTTAATACCTTTTTTTTTTGAGGATCCAAACAAGTTTATTATAAGACGTACATGGAATGAAAGATGTACGAGCGGTGATGACCAGAATAGAAGGAAGAGTGGTGCGCTCTTCTTTGTACAGCAAAGAAAGAAAGAAATAATGGCGAAGCTTGCACTAAGCACTATAAGCCGCGCAAGCCTTGAAACGGCGAAACAGGACGATTCTGAAGACTAATCTTGTTGCTTCTCGGTTGTTTCTAAGCCTTAGCTAGGTGATGAGGGTTGTTTCTAGGTTGCTTCTAGGTCGCTGCTAGGCTTTAGCTAGGCGATGCTAAGTTGTTTCTACGTTCATCCTCTGCGCAAAGAGGTTCGAGTTAAACCACACAGTCACAGACACGACACGGATGTCCCAACTCCAGAGAAACCCGCGCTGAAACCAAGCGTTCGCACCTCTCATAGGTTTGCAGGCAGGTCGTCGTTGGCGTACGCCTTCCACCGCTTCGAGGTCTTCTCCTAGCCGCAGTGGCCTTTCCCGTTCCTTAGTGTTAGGCTAACTGCTGCCTTCTCCCTTTTTAGTGGACCAGTGGTGAGTAGTTGGATTTACCCACTTTCTGTGGCACATACCCGTTTATGATTATGACAGTTTTCTGATAGGCCGCACAAATTTCTGTGGCACATACCCGTTTGTTCGGCTGACTGTGGTCTTCTTCATTTTTAGTGGGACCTGCGGTGAGTAGATTTACCCAGTTCCTGTAGCACATATACATTTATTTTTCGAGATATATAGGGTCGGACACAATACGGCTAGCTTAAACAGCTTCGCTGTTCAAAAAGCAGATGGTTCTGCCAACTGTATTAGCGGTATCAAGGAGCTCTATCTCTTCCTCTTTCTATTCCCCATTCCCTTGTCCCCAGTGCAGGGTAGCAAACCGGATGTTCGTCTGGTTAACCTCCCTGCCTTTCCTCTTTCTCTCTCTCTCTCTGAAACAACAGCTCAGCCAAGCGAAAGCGTTCAAGTTATTACTGAGTGATGTGTGTGGCATCGATGCCGACTCTTTGACCTGAAAGCTCAACACTGTGCTTGTGGCCCACCGCATTCCTGCACATTTTTTTCAAAAAATGGGTACTATAAGGGGTGCTCATGCGTGTGTGACTTTACATTCGTCCACTTTACTTTCTTCACATTTATATCCTAATTGCCACAAATAACACACCTCATACTTTCCTCGGCATTATTGTCTGTTAGTTCTCATTAATATTGTGTCTAACAAAGAAAAACGAGCCCTTAAAAGTCATCTTCTTTCCTTTAAATAGCAATATTCACTTCCAAGTACGATATAGACGGTCCTCTCGGACGGTCCCTTTTTAGCCTCACACTGACGCCGCAATACCAATCATGTAGACACGGATCATAAGAAAAAAAGGAAGAGAAGGTACCAAACAATCAAGCGGTGATTGTATAATCATTACTGAAGCAAAATGCGGTACCAGCAATGTGGAGCACCGTTCCCAGCCCAAGATCAAGCGACGAACCTTCAAATTCTCTCCGGGCATGTTTCATCTCCGTCCTCGCCGTGAAGCAAACCATAACGTCAAGGCCACAACATCAAGAGTAGCATGCATTGCCAAGTGCATAAAGAAGAGTCAGTCAAGATTTATTCCGCGCTAGCATTTCAAGTTTTTCACTCGCTTTAATTAAGCATGCGGTTTCCATTCGCGTCTTCTCCTTTATGCCATGTTTAAGCTCGTAACAGCTGTGGCACTATAACTGGTGGAATCTCCTGTATGTGACCGTAGATTATTGATCTGCTTGATGTTCATTACTTACTAACTACGCTTAGTCGCCCCAGCCAAGACACACGTTGTGATGCAAGCGCTTAGAGCACACTCCGCTTTTCTTTCCATCCCCTTTCCCGTAGTGTAGCGTAGCAAACCAGATGTAATTATGGTTAACCTTCCTGCCTATCCCTCTTGTATCTCTCTCTGGCTCTTCTGTGCTGAAGCATTTCTGTTTGGACTTTCGCAATGCTCATTACGCGTGATTGCGTTTCTTTCCCGCTGCCAGCCGACAGGAAGCGTCGCCACCTATATACCGTTGCTCCGGACGATATTCCTTATCCACGCATGGTTGGAGGAGCGTACGCAAAGCACGTAGTACATGCGTGCGACGTGCCTACCTCTCTCGAAAGATATAGTATATACCAAGCTGCGTTCAGTTTCAAGATGAGAAAGGCGTGGCGCTGTGCGAACAAGACGTGGCTTGGCCTTAAAACATTGCGCTTAGCGCGCGCTCCTATGGATCATAAAGTCAGCCCTCGCATATTACATTTGCAAATTAATATGTATCGCGAGGGGTCATCAGTATCGAGATAAGCTTGGCTCTCACGGCGTTGGCTTTCCCGAGGGCGGCTGGGTTCCCATCGTTGATATACGCACCGCGCGGCAGGTGGCTGCAGAAAATGCTATCTGGAACTCGATTAAGCTCTCTTATCAATGCATGCATAATTAAGGCCAGCTGCGAAGTGGACGGAAGCGCACTTCCAATAGCAATCTCTGGGCGAGACCACGACGCGTTACAAAGAGGGCGCAACAAAGCCAGCATTTGTAAAGTCCCTCCAAGAGGAACCTTAAGCATTTGAAGCGCTCTGCATGGAACGGCATTATACGGTCTACTTGGAGCGCTTACTTATCACTCCTGTCCTCAGTCCTTCGCGCCCAAGAATGCGTTGTTAACATCTGTCGGTCATTGTAAACACCGTGAGGTCCGTGTGGAACAGGTTATTTTAAAGTTATTCAGCTTATTTAGCGGGAGCGCAATCACCAAATACATCAGTATTGTAATTAAGTGTGGGTCCCTCCCATTGGGCGCCCTTGTGTTTGGTGTTTACAGCTCTGAGTTGCGCCTATGTTTTTACATTTTGAGCACTTTTTATGACGCGGAATTAGGTTCAGAACATGAAGGCCGGCTCTGTCTTTCGAGAAATGTCTATATAGTCTTTCTGGGTTGTTGTCGAGGAACGGAACAGTCGGAACTTAAGGTTCATGTCTACTATGTATCCAGGGCTGAATTAAAAAAAAAGAAAAACGACACTTTTTTTCTCAAGCGCTCTTGCCATGTATGTAGGTCGCTTTCGTTAATAGCACTGATAATCAGCATTAGGACCCTCGTTAAAATCCTCTCTTACGAATAATTCTAGTATTCAGAATAGTGGGAATACAGGCAGTAATGCTCCGCAGCTCACTCGTAGCCAGAATAAACACAACTTTCAGTTGAAAAAAAAAAAATCGCTCCTAAAGTTGCCCGAAAGCGTTGAATGTATAAAGAGAGCTAGGAGATCAAAATTCGCTCTTTGTTGCCGCTCTGTGACTTTTTAAGGCTCTTCGCAATCGCACTGTACTCTGACTAGTTCGTGCCCCTTTACTATAACGGTAACGTTGCCAGGATTGCACTTATCTCGCTATGCGGCGTTCGCAGTCCTTTCGCAGACCTTGGGAACTTTGCTTTTAGTTTTCATTCGTAGTATTTTCTAGAGCCATCGTCGTGCCATCTTCGCACTTCCAGCGCCAACGCACTCCACTGCGCCCGTGACATCGGTGGCCGTTTATTTCCAGTCCACGCGTGCCTCCGCACGCATATGCTTTCATTTCCCCTGGCGCAGGATGCGAGCAGCTGCTCCAGAGTTGGCCGCAAGCTGACCAAGAGCCAGCGATGATGTGTCGTCGCGTTCGCCGCGTTTGATATAAAGCACCAGGGATTAGGAACTTCCGCTAGCGTAGAGACCTGCAAGTTGCAACAAGCCAAAGTGGAGAGAAAGTACTTCAACTTCGAGTGACTCACAGAATAAACAAAAAAAGTGGTTTAGCGATAATACTCTACACAGGGGAAAAAGAAAAGCAAAGAAACGTTAGTCGAGTAAGGAAAGAGGTACAAGCTTCGGCACTTGATTGAAGAACGGATGTTTGCAGATCTAGGAGACCTAATAGATCGACTCAAGAAAACATCTAAGGGAAACGTTTAGGTACATCTCACACGATAACAGGGTCGTGAGATGCGTCTTCAAACGGAGCATAAAAATGCCGACTTTATATAGTAGTAGGTACAGGGGGGCTAGTAGGTTGCACATAATATGAGGACCACAGCATAAATTCAAGAGACAATGACAAATAATATACACACAACACAGGCGCTGATTAACGCCTGTGCTGTGTGTAAATGTTTTTTCCTTGTCTCTTGAACTTGCGCTGTGGTTCCCTTATACAGTAGCATGGTGTAAGGCTAAGGGTCCAAAGCCTCAATGAATGTTGCAGTGACCAAGCCTACAACGTGCACGAGGTGGCACGCGGTTTGCATGCACTTTGATGCGAAAGCTATTTGCTATAACATTGGGGTGCCTGCACCATCCGTTTGCTGATGCACGACAGCATTAATTGCTCCAATTTTCTTCCTATTCTATTGCGAGACTCAATGTTTGGTGTTAAAACCAACAAGAAATTGTGTCGGGGCAATTAGGACCCGTAAACGCACAACTTTTTTTAACCTGTGAGCGCCTCCTCATTTGGCGGTGTTTGGGCGACCACCACTTCAAGCTGGGGATCGCCGTGCAAGCCCGTTGAAGCATGCTACTCGTATCAATTAACAAAATACGTTTACTCGCCGTTCTTTGCCGTGTTTCATTCTTACGCATACTATTTGGCATTCCTCTTTCATATAGCACAGACCAGGAAATGTCAAGCGATGCCCCCCAGTAATGTTCGCAGATTCATAATTTCTAAGAGCAGAAGCAACACTGTCATGCGGTGCACCCTCGGCTTTTGAACCGCTGGTCAGTCTCGCAGAATGCCCATCGTATTCGTATGCAATGTCCATGGCGTGTGATGTTTACTCATTTCATCAGCTTCTTAAACGGAACGCTTCCGCCTCCAAAGCGGAACGAGGTAACTGTTTTATGTAGTTATGGTTACCATCGTAACTAACTACAAGTTCGATTTTATTTAGTATATATCTTTTGCAGTATGTCTTCTATATTAGAAGAAAAGGGGGCGCTCGGGTGACTACTGTTCGTGCGTGAACGATTTAAAAAAATAATCTGACATAAATAGTTTATATACCTGGATCGAGAGCCAGCTAGACCGAGAGCCACCAATGTTGCGTGAGTGTTGTATCTTTAGGTGTATGTGTCAATTTCCCTTTCTTAACCCTTCCTCCACCTTGCGGGACTCCGCCGAACTGATAAGCAATAATGTGTAAAACTCTGCGTAACGTTTAAACGCTACACAATCACTCTGAGGTACCGGCCTCATGCATGCAACACGTTGTTAAGGGTAAAATTCTTCTCCAACTAAAGTCCCAAATTGTTCGTTTATTTCTCAAAATAATACGCAATTATCGAAAGAACCGGCAGTGCATGACCTTATTTTACTAACCTAGCCATGGACCAAACTTCATCAGTAATTTAAAGAGAATATAAGATCGGTGAAGCGTACAGAAGGAGGGGGCGAAAAAGAAAGCTAGGGCCACGGAAATATTTTCGTTCGTAACTGTTTGTCATTGGTTTGCCTTGTCCTTCCGCTAGAGCTACCGAAAATGGTCGATGTATTGCTTTACGAACGAACAATTCTATCGTAAGACCTTTTTCGTGCATACGGACCCCCTGGTGAGCAGCCCTCGAAGCGTTCATGCGAAAGCTCTCACCCAGAGGCGTTGCTCTTACTGCTTTTATTAAGTCGTCGCTCAAATCATCATTGTCATCTCCGGGAGCTTGAAGCGCGCCCGCGCAAACGGAACAGCCCAGAGGGTATGCCGAGTCTCGCCCGCAAGCCTTCTCGTTATTTCGCAGCTCCGACCAAAGTTTGCCTTCCTGCGCTCATAAGTGCGGCGGGGGTCAGGAAGCGATGGTTGCACGTGCCATAAAGCCGCGGCTTCTGCGTCGTCAAACCGATGGAGCCGATCATTCCGCTCCGCTCTAATGTGGAACGCGCCCGGAGGGAAAAAACGGGGGAAGGAGAGCCGCCCGCGGAGGGGGGGGGGGGTGCACACTTGCGCCAACTTGTGCTTCTCAGATTTTTTCTACCCCCTTCCTCGAGCTGGTCGAGGGTGAGTTTCGAAGCGGTGCGCGTCGCGAGCGAAAGTTTCACTCTTCCTGTCTGCCGCCTCGACGGAGGCGCGCTGTTTGGCGACGACGGACGCCGCGCGAAAGTGAGCCGGCGGCATGGAGAAAGTGCTCGTCCGCGTGGTCCCGTATGAGCCGTACACGAGGAGTAAGTATACGCCCTTCGGAGAGCGAGCGGCTTTTCTTATATCCGCGCGGAAGCGGGCGGGCGTCGTGCGCACTTCCTCGCACCGAAATGCGCGCGTCTCTGCTCGATTTGTGTACACGGCGGGGATGCACCGGAACGTCTTTTCGTTCAATCTCTGGGTTGGAGGAATTTGTTCCCAGCGCGAACGGCTGCTTTTCGACGACGCGCTGCAAAGATTTGGTGAATTGGATACTATCATTTCATCGGCGATGTTCTTTAGTGCGCGTGTCGTGCTCGCAGCTGTTGATTGATTTTGACTGCTTTTGACTGTATGCGCCTGTCTGCAAAATCTGGCGGGGGGGGGGGGGGGGGGGGGGGCTTGAACCCTCTTGGCTACGCCTATGGTTCTTTTTGTTCCCCTCATGTTGCATGGAGCAATGAGTACTTTTCTGAAAATTAGCAGCCCACACATTAGCGTAGACCAGGGGTCTCAAACACTCGGCCCACGGCTTCACAAGGAATAAAATGTTCGTGACTTTGCTAAATGGTACTAGCATTATGTACTCGCCTATTGCGGGGAATAACGCTTTTATTAGGGTAAGCTACAGAGGCTGGACCGGTCTCAAGCATTTTTTTTTCGTTAGGCACCCCATGTGGTCAGCATGTGTTGAACCACAACCGTGGCACAAAATCTATATATTTCACATTCGGAGTCCAGACTTTAGTCATTCTGGAGATTGGTATCGATATGCTTATCGAATCCTGTCGTCAAATCCCCTTCAGAAATGATCCCTATATGAGATGTGAGAAATGTGTTCTTTCAAATGGCAGCGTTAGGTGACATTTTGTTCAACCTACCCCCTCTGCACAGTCCCGGCACTTGCGGGACTGAATTTCGCGACTGCGGCCCGCTAGCTGAGGTGAGTTTGAGACCGCTGGCGTAGACAGGCTAAGCGTTTGTGAAAATCAGCAGTGTGAAAGGAAGATGTACTTACGTGTCTGTGTCTGGGGACGGTAATAACTTGTGTTATTACCGTCCCCAGGCTCGCACCAAGGATCTATGACTTACAAACGCTTGGAGTAGAAAGAACGCATCATTTAGCGCAATCTCCATGGGTTATATACGCCGCGAGCGCACGGGGGCTTGTGCACTCCTCGGTCTCGCCAAAATGCGACCCCTGAGGACGAGGGATGAAAACTGCGATGTCGTCCTTGGCAGCAGTAAGCCGAAACGGCTGCTACTGCTGGCTGTGGTTGCTGATGTATGCAAGTGCATAGTGTGACTCGTGTTTTAGCTGGAAAGCTACTCTCAGCTTAGTGGATGCAATGAGGGAGTGCCAAGAACAGTGGTATACGTCTGACGAGATGCCTATCGCAAGGCTGTAAACGGAATTATTAATACTGGCCTCGTTTCACGTTGCGGCACAGAGGAACGAAGTAATCCTTAGGGTTCGTTCGCTTGAGCTAGTGTAATGCATGGGCGCGTTTGATTGCCGCGGTTCCACTTTCATAGAGCGGAAGTTTATTCCACTTTGGTAGAACGGAATGACCTGACTTCAATCTTGTAGCACATTCACAGTCATTCCGCCGAAAGCCGCCTTTCTCTCTCTCTCTCTCTCTCTCACACACACACACACACACACGTGCGTGTGTGTGTGTGTGTGTGTGTGTGTGTGCACTTAAACCGCATACATCTATGCGGTTTAAGCTCCCAAATCTATGTACACGAACTTCATTTGGTTGTCTGAAATAGAAACGACCCCCTCGAAAGAATTCCCCTTGTCGATTCATAACAACGGCCTTAAGCGAGCTTTAGGTTAGCATGCCTGGGTCAGCTGCCGCCTCGTGCAAAGGTCACGTGCCACGTGACACCCTATGGCGGAAGTTGTGTTCCGCACTCGCCGCCTTAAGGTGCGTGCGGCGCTGGCCAACACTCCCACGTAGAGTTACTGTATATGCTACATTTAGTTAGCATAAAGGTAGCATATACAGTAACTCTACTCCCACAGATTACGTATACAGAAATACCCAATGAAGTGAACGGCGAAGCGCCTTCCGTTGTGTATAGCTCAATTGGTAGACGATCGGACGCGTAATTCGAAGGCTGTCGGTTCGGATTCCACCGACGGAAAGGGTGATGTCCACTTTATTTCCTTTCAGTTTACGTAATAATTACTACGCTACAGTTAAAGTACAACAATTAATGCCCCGTATGCTTTCCTTGGCCTAATTCTCTGTTGGATTCATTTGGTTGTCTGTAGTTGCGGTTGCAACTCACTATATAGTATACATCCTTCTGCTTTTAATTGAGCTTGACAGCGCGTGTTCATTTACCTCTGCAAAAAAACAACAACAGCACTGAATGTCATATGGTGTAAGATACCATTCCAGAAGCATGCCGGCCCCGGCGGCGTAAATTCGCGGACATTCGTCGTACAGTGAACGTTTAAAGAGAAACACGCCCTGCACACAAGTGTTCCCTTTAACAGTGGACCTGTCTGTACGTACTCCTTAGCCACATGCAGCACCGATTACAGACTACAGATAACGCTTCTCCAAACCTCGGTACCTGCACCACTGCTCGCATGCACGACTAATTAACAAAGAAAAGGTATTGCGAGAGAGCATTACTGAAGCACTGCATGCTTCGTATATACGCACAGAATCACGCACCCGTCGGTATGCACTCATTTGAGCGTGCTTTGCGAAGCGGCGCTGCGCTGTGTGCTCGTGATGCGTGATACGGGCGTGGGTCTTTAAAAGCGTGGCGAAGGTCGGGACCACTCCTATTATTTGTGCGTGACACGCATTGTGGGTAATCGAATGCCTGAAGGGCGTTTGGTTATTGCTTACCTGCGGGAGCCAATACGTATATACGGGGGCCGGGATTTAATGCATTCGTCCTTTGCGATTATACAGTTACAGTCTGCTGCTAAAAGTGGGGCCGCTGTGCTAAGTAATATGTAATAATAATTGTTGAGGTTTTACGTCCCAGACCCACGGTACGATTATGAAAGATGCGGTAGTGTAGAGCTCTGGAAATTTCGACCATCTGGGGTTCTTTAGCGTGCACCTAAATATATGCACACGGGTATCCAGCGTTTTTGCCTCCGTTGAAATGCGGCCGCCGCAGCCGGGATTCGATCCCGCGACCTTCCGATAAGCAGTCAAGCATAGTGCAAAGTAACATGTGTTTTATGCTGTTCAACTTAGCTGAAAATTAATATTAACATAGTTGATATTATTTATACATAGCATGCAACAAGATGTGAAGTCTTCCTTATTTACTGCTTCGCCCGTTTGCTTCTTATTGTATCCTGGTCTTTTTCTTTCCTCTTCTTCATTTGTTTATCTCAAAATGTTGCTGTTCAGTGAGCGCGGCACATAGTTGTTCTCTTAACTGTTTCTTGCCACGCCTAATACACTTCCTCTTGCCGCGAAACATTGGCACGCGCATATTGGTCATCGGCTCCGTTTGGAAATGAATTTACGACTTATCACGCTACCACATGATTACATGCAGAGTGCATACTGAATATATGGGACGCAGGATTGTGATCGATCGCGTGACCGGACTCGTTTCGCATTCATTTGACTTTACTGCTTTAAGGAAGTGGTGTGAAACAGTGTTGCCGACCCGCCGCTGGGATTTCGTCATCGCCACGAAGGTCAAATGCGTAAGACAAGTACGTTCGCTGCGTAGCAAGCATGATAAGGCGCTGACCGGTGAGCATTCGCGAGGCGTGCTTCTGAAACAACATATAGCCGATACAAAACGAAGTTTATATATTACGTGTATAGGCTTGCAAAGCAACGTCGCGCGGCTCCACTGCTCTTATCGCAACTGGGAATATCCACGGCCACAACACTGCCGCCCCCGCTTCCGCGCACGCGCAGAGCTCTCGGATTGCCATCTGTGGTGTGTAACAATGTAACTATTGCTGACTAGCAGTGCTCCGGGCCGAATGAGGAGCGCATGCGCACACGTGTCCTGGCCGCCGCCTCTGGCAAATCCGGCGACAAACCGCCATCGCCGGCAGCGTCTATCCAGTAACGCACAGCTCGGCCGCGCGAGCGTCGCGACCAAACTTGAGCTTGGGTTCCCTATACACTTACTATTTAACGGCTGCGAGGCAATTATACCGCAGCGTGGCCCGTTCAGTTTCGATGCGGCTATGTGATGCGAGTGTGGGCATAAAAGTTTGCATTGAAACGGAGGAACAGCGAGCGCAGATCACCGTGTCAGCGTCATTCTTACCGGGCTGACTTCTTTCTTTTTTTCCTTTTCACTGAGGTGACTACTGACGCGGACGTGATCGGAGATTAGGGAGAGGGGGATTTTTCGTGCATTTATTCGTAAAATGATGCGATAGGGCTCCGCGTTCATCGCATCAGAAAAGAAAAAGAAATACACTACCCCATTGTGACGGAACGAATTCCATTCACTTTTTTCACGAAGTGCATACCGAATGTGTACCTCGTACAGCGTTGACGAAAGGCCTGCTTACACAAGATGAAATGACTGTGTTGTTCCCTGTTGTCATTCTCCCACCGTCGCTATGAGGTTGTTTGTTTTTATTCGCATTTTACTCCATCAATCACGTGCCTTTCTCGTTGCCCGACTCATTCGTCATTTTGCTTAATCGACGAGTGTTATTCAGCTGTACCCTCACAGCGGCCAAAAAAGTTGTCCTTTCAGTTCCATGCTGTCCTTTTCAACGTATACCGTTCGCTCGATTTGAGATCGCACTGAGAGCTCACTGAGCTCTTTTGGTTCATTTATCACAGTTCACATTTCCCGTACTTTACGCGACCAGTCATTCAGCCATTCGGCCTTCGATCTAATTAGCCTTTAACACTTTTTTTTCTTTCTTTTTCGCGCTTCCTCGCAGCAGCGCCGCCCAAGCCTCGTGAGGAGGATGAGATGCGGTTCAGCGGCCTGCGAAGGGATCAGATCCCTTCGCGTTCCTTCCAGGCGCTCCAGAAGATGACCGGCGCAGACGACCAGCCCTACCAGCAGCAGCAGCAGCAGCAGCAGTACTACTACCCGCAGCAGCAGCAGGAACCACCACCGGGTGAGCGCCATTTCGTGCTTCGTTTAAGACGGGCTAGTTGTTTAGGTCGTCACGATCTATTTGTCATGTTTTGTAGAACTGCGACGAACATGGGGAACTAAAACAGAGGAAGGTGGTCACGAGCATCTAAAGGGACACTAAAGAGAAACAATGAATCGGTTTAGATCGATAAATTGTGCTCTGAGAACTCTAATGTCGTTAATTTCGCCATCATAGGTTTATTATTAGAGGGGAAAATCAAGTTCAAAGTTTCATTTTTAAATTTCCCCGTTTGACGTCACGGATTTCAAAGCGTATTTATCATTTTTGATGCCATTGGCTCAACAAAATTACCCCAAACTTGGCCCCCTCAGAGGACAATGTACTTCATTTTTACCGATTAAGAACTACGTAGTTCCTAGTAGGCGCCGTCAAAACATGTGACGTCACGGTGAATGGTACGGAAACTTCTAGGTGGCGTCGCCACCCACATTTTGTTTTTGCGCGTTTTCTCGCTTACTAAGCGTCTTCTCGTAGCAAGCGTGGTGTTTTTGGCATCGTGAAAAAGTACTTTACTAATATGAGAAAAATTGTTTTGCTATTTAGTGTCCCTTCAAAGGGGTACTGACACAAAAATTTTGGCCTCGCGTTTTTTTGCTGCAATGGGTTGCTGGGGGCCTGTTAGTCATAACACGCCACATCGTTTGCTGCAGCGCGCGACAGCTAATTAATTACAGGCTCCTCATTACCGACCAGTGTCAGTTTCGATTTCAAGAACGACAAGCCTCCGGGTGCAACTATCACCACCTAGCGGGTGCAGCGCTCGATCACGTCAGCACACAGAACTGTGACGCCCTTCCGCGCTGTTCGCGAGCAGCCGTCGCGAAGTAGGCTGCTGGAGCGATCGCGGCAAACAGGGGCGTAGCCAGAATTTTTTTTCGGGGGGAGTTCAACCATACTTTATGTATGTTCGTGCGTGCGTTTGTATGTGTGCGTGCCTATATACGCAAGCAAAACTGAAAAATTTCGGGGGGGGTTTGAACCCCCCCAACCCCCCCCCTTGGCTACGCCCCTGGCGGCAAAAAAACATGGCGACTATGACGTCATTCTAACTTGTTGCAGCCTGGTCAGGCGAGGGAAGTAGGGGGTCCCCAAGGGTCCCCTTTGAGGGTGTCAGTAGCGAGAGGATGTCGATCGCTCACGTGAACTTCAAAATTCATTTAAAACAACTTGCAAGCTATGTTCGCTGTTGGTATTTTGCAGATGATATACGCATGTTCACCGGAATCGATCCGGCAGGCTATCTCGGCCGCGAAATATTGCGTCAGTACCCCTTTAAACTGGACTTGAAACTCGACAACGACGCTAAGCTGACGACATGGCGGTAACGAAAATTGCAGAGGTTAATGACACCTCGTTACGTGAGCACGTTACGAGGTTCGCATGTAGCTAAATTACCTATTTCAAGACCACCTTCCTGTTTGAACTATAACATCACCGCTTCACCTAACGTACCTCAATTGCTCGCAGAGTACCGTGCTCCGAGACACCACCTTCGGAGTGTGCGAATAATATTAAGAACAAAATAAAACAAGTAAATAAACTGAATGGGGAGGGGTGGGGTCTGGAAAGCAAAGCCCATAGCTCACTATTTCACCTAAATTTCGCTGTCATAAGCGCAGAGGTCCTGGGAATATTTATACGGCGCGACATGTAAGTAGAAGGAAGAACATAGTGGCAATAAGAACTGACAGCTTTCTGCCCATGTGTTTTTTTTCTTTCGTTTACTTTTAGCGTCACAAACATTGTCATGCTGCGGCTACACGCCAGGAAGCCTAACATCATACCACTATACATATATGGGCCAGAAGTTGCGCCTTGCGAGTGATAATGCATTACCTTATTTGAACCCTTTGTCCGGCCCCTTCCCGACATGCGGTACCCCCGATGATCGCGGTGAGATGAAAAACACCCATATATCAATCTACATAGACAGGCAGTTCCAGCGAAAGCGATCGTGCGTAGCGCATACATGATTTGGGTTTTATTCGCGGTCTATACCCAGCCGCTCAGAACAGTCACGGCTGTCAAGCGTAGTAGCCACGTTTTTTTCTCGCAGTACAACTGAAGGTCTTAATGAAACCTTGAATATATGATTATTCCTACGCCAAGAAGATGTGCATCGTTGCTCTAGAAAGAAACAGCTGAGGCTGTACAAACATGTTGCTGCGGAAGCCAGACTCACCATACGGTGTGAAAGATAGCGCGGGGGTATGCGTGTGCCGGGCGACTTGTCACAACTTTTTCACTCCGCCACTGTAGCGCGCTGTTTACGCCGACGTCCCTGACGCGTTGTGTTTTCGGCGCCTTGCGCATCTTCTCGGCCTTTATACATTTGATGGCGCGCGCAGACATCCGCGAGTACTGCAACCACCCGGAGGAGCTGGACGACACGACCATCAACCCGCGCTACCGCGGAGGCAACATCCCCTCTCGCTCCTTCAAGATGCTTCAGGAGATGACCGGCGACGACGGTGAGTCTCAGCGAGCATATTACGCGAGCGGCCAGCAGCACGCATAGGCTAACGATGTCGGTGGCCCCGGCCATGTTCTCTTCTTCGCTCATATACCGATTCTCGTCGGCATGGTTCCGCCAGCGAACGAATTCTCTGCGAAAATTCGCTTGCTGGTGAAACGACGCATGTGAGACTCCTAAAGGATCCAAGAGAGAGAGACCGTGCGAAAGAGTAGACGGAATACGCGCAATTTCACTGCCCGCCGGCAGTGGATTAGCGGTCGTTAGCGAACAATGGCGACCGCTCTACTGGACGCATTGTGTAGTGTGTACGGACGGAGGGCCGAGCGTATGCGTATGTGCGCTGAACAGCACACTACCCCTTTGAACTATGGGTGAATTATTTGATGTTTTTTTTTACACCTGAGTAGAAATAGACATTATTAAACGCATATCAATGCGCTATTCTCCACACTTTTTTTTAATGTTGCGAAGGTGAGATGAATTTTCGGCATTATATATATATATATATATATATATATATATATATATGTATGTGTGTGTGTGTGTGTGTGTGTGTAAACGCCATTTGAACGAAGGTCATTTATACGCACTATTCAGTAGTACGAACGTTTTTTTTTTTTTTTTTTTTTATGCACCACCGAAGCTCCATTGAAGCCAACGCTAACGCACTTGCGTTTAACGACATTAAGTGCCGAGAGCATTTCAGTGCTACGAACATATTCCGTAACGCCATCCAATGCTTCCCAGGACATATTAATGACTTCAACAAGTACAACCACACTTTTTGGAACACATTTTTACCGTGGCCTCCGTGATGAGCTCCGTCCACGGCACACCACCATAGCTATTCGACGAGGCCACGATTATACGTTGACAACGGCGCTTCGTTACCATCTGAGGAACAGTGGGCTGTCCTTGTCTTTGAACTGGATTGGCTACCTATGTATTTTCGTGGCCATCCGGAGCGATAGTCGCCATAGAGTTTCCTAATAATACACTAAGGGGAAATCTGGCGCTAGTTTCTATGGGAGCTGCAACGCATGGCGCTTTAGCCAGCATGGGATAGTACATGGATTTGTCTAAGCTTCGTTTATTTGGCTCCGTGTGACGTGCAGCCGCTTTGTCGCAAGAGGAAGTACAGCAAACGTTTAGCAGTTCCACTTCACCAGCTTGACCTTTTTAGGCTCACCAATTCAAATCGGCTCACGAAGTTCACAACGATCCATTCTTTTATCCGAAATAAAAGCCAACCCACAACAATAAACAAAGCCACAAGTGCGTTCGAAGCCGCAAGCACGAAGATTAGGCAAATCCATGTACTACCCATCATTCCCATGGTGGCTGAACGATCGCAGCGCCAGAGTTCTCTCTAGTAAATACTGTAGGAAACCCTATGATAGCTGCAGCGACAGCTGCATGAGCGCCAAACGGAACCTAAAGTATGAGTGTCATGAGTGCCAAAAATTTTAGCTAAAGAAGCACTGATGTGCTTGGAGAAACTGAAATCCTTTGCTGCCCAACTGAGTGTTGTGCCGGAGAAATTTCACGAAAGCTTGGACACAGTACCTCAGTTCATTCCGCTGCAACCATAAGAGCACAAGTGCAGCAAAAGATTACTGCTTTCTTCACAAGAGGCTCAATAAGCACAAATTCACATGCAGCATGACGAATAAGTTGGTTGAAATTTCATTTGAACACCAGATGTTTCCTTTGGATTGCGATACCAAGCTGCAACACAGCTGTTTCAGTTCAGTGAACCTTCACTTTAGCAAACTTTTTCCTGATGTCTCTTGAAGTTCGTTCAAGTGAAGTTTCACTGTATTGCCATTTGGTCACAGCCAGCGGTTCGCCTCCACAGGACGGTAAGCGGTGGCTGATGGGAAAGGAACAGACTCGTGGGAGGGGAATTCCAAACTCTACGCCGCGCAATACGTTGGCGTTCCACGCACTTCGGGAGGAATACATACCCCCGGTAACCGACGGCCAAAACTCATGAGAAGCCAAATACGTTCGCTGCAAGCCTTTCAGAGCCTCAACGCTTGACACTTTCGCGATGAGGAAAACTAATAAAATCAATGTAACCAAGTCAGCTACTTAGAAACTGCGTCTTCTACTTGCTCGCAGTGCAGTTATAACGGTGCGAGCAACTCCTTCCTTCTTCGTTTTTAAAAGGGGGGAAAGGGCGAGAGATGAACGTTACGGCTGCCTTGCCCGCTCGTGTTTCTCCGCGTCGTCCGCACCACATGTTTGCCTTTTAGCGCGCCCTGGCTTATTCCCGTGTGCGCTTGTTTGCACACGCGCTGCTTTTCCGCGTTCTGTATTCTCCGCGTGGAAACAGCCTCCGAGGGTCCTTTGTTGTAGGCCGCGCAAAAAAAAAAGCTCCGCTCACACAAGAACGATTTCTTTTGTTTGCTTCGCGTTCCCAAGCAGGTGTCTTTCGGCACACACGCTGCGGATCTATGTGGCGAATTGGGGCTAAGGACGGCGCCCATCACATGCAGCGGCGGCGCCTTCCGGCTGTCAAAAAAAGAGAAAAGGCCAGCTGTCCCGAAGTTTGATCGGGAAGGCTATTCGCGCCTGACCGCCGCTTCGCCGCCCCGTCCTGCGAGCCGGCCGCTTATGTCGGTCACCCAAGACTGTTTTTTTTTGTCTGTCATCTTATTCAAATTTTATAGTGTGCGTTTATGTAATTTGTCTCGCGCCGTTTTTACGCCTCAGTGGTGAGGCCTGCGCGCTCCTCGGCGTTGACTCGGCTGGCAGAAATAATGCCGTTTCAGCTTCGCCCCTCGTTTCCGCGTCGCGCAGCCATTCTCTGTTACGCTTGTAGCGCACCTTTGTAAACCAACTGGAAATCATCGTAATGTATGTTCGCCTACATGCAGAGTCTCTAAATATTACGCTTCGCAAGACACTGGCGTGTTTACACGAAGCGTATTGCTCCAGAAATGGTTAGCGGGAGTGCCTTCTCTTTTTTTCTAAGCGAGTAGTGCTTTAAGGCCGAATGACACCGATTGTGCCGACCCGCTGTGCTAATAGAGTCGCTGCCTTTACTGCGTAATATTTGTCAGCGCAACTGCTCTGGCGGGCAGGTGAGCGTTCTGCCCGCCTCTTCAACTCTCCCCTCCTACGCACACATGTAGACTTCCGACGTCCTTGCTTCTGAAACAGTTTAGTATGACGAGCTTTCGCCATTCATTTCAAGGTATACTTGCATATACGGCGTTGAAAACACTTGTGAAGGCTCTCGAGTGCGGAACAAAAAAATTTTGAAAATAAATTTTGAAAACATGTTTTCGTGGTCTATACACACAACATGCCTCCCGCAGCTAGCTCTACGCAATATGGACGTTTTGATAGGGGTATACTCGGCTGTTTCTTTGCACGTTTTATGCGCGTAACGGACAACGATCGAGTGATACATGCCGACATAGCGAAGCACGTGCTGTGTACTACGTATGTACAGCATTGCAGTGAGGCACGTATGCGGCATACTTCGGGTCGTAATGTAAGGAATACGAATAGTATGCATGCACTCTCGTGCATCTATGTGGAAATAAGGCAGATGTTCAGGGGGAAGACTGAGGTTTGAAGAGATGAAAAAATGCTTGAAGCAGGGGTCGTCGTTGGGGCCGACATTTGGACAAGCAGGCTCGTCAGAAGGTTGGCTCCAGCAACAGCCCCTGTTCGAGGATTTTTCATATCTTACCTATGTGGAGCAGCATATGATCGAAGAAATGTTGCACATCATGCTAACACGCGGTAAGGCATGCACCCAAAGTGGCGCGATGGCGTTTTTGCGCTTTATTCGTTGCTGATGATTACGTGAACAAACAAAAGCGTCGATTCATGAGAAGAGGTGCGCTATTAAGTAGCGCTTAAATATTGCCATCAACAAGGAGCGGAGGATGCTAAACAATTGTTTTTTATATCTCTCTTTCTTAGTTTGAGCTTAGTTTGAGGTCGCTTCATCCGACAATACAGGTTCTTTCTTCCTTATCTTTTTTTTAGCACCCGTCTCACTAGATTCAAAATCTTAGCAAACTTTAAAATATGAAAAAGGAAAAAGAAATGGGAAACTCAGTATCAGTACTGATAAAACGTGGTACTGAAAGGCTCGTTTACTGTCTTTCAGACAAACTGAGCAACACTTGTGAGTTCAGTTTCTCCGAGAATTGCAAGACGTGAATCTCTCTACGTTGATGTTTTCTCATCTTTTCTTCTTTGCGACTCAACTGCTAGCGTAATTCCCAAGTAGAGGTGTGGGTCGCATCGCCCATTGTTTGAGGTGTTCGTCGAAAGCACACATATGGTATTGATTGATTGATTGATTGATTGATTGATTGATTGATTGATTGATTGATTGATTGATTGATTGATTGATTGATTGATTGATTGATTGATTGATTGATTGATTGATTGATTGATTGATTCCGTTCCAAGATTTGTGAAGCTTTGCTTTATGGGGCCGTCAACAAAACTAGTTTCGTATACATGATATAATAGGGTCTGAATGCGTCATAGTTGGTAAAAATCGATCGGCGAAAAAGAGCGTGTAATAAAAACAGGAAAGGATGGACACAGGCCAAGCGCTGTCCTTCCTTGCCCGTGTTTATTTCACGCAGTTTTTCACCACTCACTTCGGTTCTGGATTTTTTACTAGGTTCAACGTCATAGTATAGTAAATATGCACACGTATCTGGATATACTCACTTTTATCTCTTTCTCTCTATTATTTTTATGCTTTGCATCTGGCGTTTGACGTGTATTTTACACCCAGATTCTTAAAGTATTCCCTGTAATATGATCTTCTCCACCGGTAATGGTTTAGCTACATTTTAGATTCCCTTGTCAATAAGACGTCGCGCAGAACCGAGAGAAGAAAAAAAGAAAAAAAAACCTCTGCAAGACTCGCAGACCTGCTAAAGCAACGAATAGTTTTGCTGAGTCGAGAGAAATCAAAGATAAGCGGTGACTGAGTTGCATACGTGGGCACACACAGGAGCGGCCGCCGGGGATTGACTGGTGAAATAGGAAACGGCGTGCTCCCATAGAGATGTTGGACCGCTACGGAACCTCGGTACTTCGATATTGGAGCAGTCCTCAACCCGAAAGCACCCGTGCCGACTTGTCAGATGCTTGGGATGTCACGTATATATAGGAAACAGCCGCAGTAGAAGTGGTCTTTCACTGTACTCAGCACCGACTGCTTTCAATTGAGCAGTTGCGGCTAAGACATTTTTTGTGAATACCAGTCCTGGTTTTTCTGTCATGCTTCAAGCATCCTACGTATGAAAAGATACGAAGTAATGTTGGAGTTGAGTAGTGCTGCCTCTGTTTCCTCTATATTACTGCTCTGCTTGCCGTTTCCCGGTCGGTGACCTTTGTCTCTATAGCGTTACATGTGATTCAGCGTTCAGAGCTGGCGCAAACTACGCTCCGTATGCATACAACGCTGAAGGAGGTGGATATGTTAGACCTCTACTTTAGCGTCGTGTTCCTCTTCGTAGGCTCCACAAGCGAACACCTGAAGTGATACAATTTAAAAAGCTTCCGGCCAAAAATAAGATTGCGCCGACACAGATACGTGAGGATTTGAATGAGGAGGCATGTGTTGTCTCCAGTTTTCTATACATTGTATTTCCTCAAAACTCGGCGTTCACTGCTGTCCTTCCGCCGCTATATTGTTCTACGCAGGCTCCGTAGCGCCTTCCGTTTTCGACCAGAAACGTCAGCAACAGCAGCAGCAGCAACAACAAGGGGGTCCCAAACCGCGCAAGACGACTCAGATGACCATCCAACTGGGTGGGCCCGCCGAAGAGGCCGGCTACTCTGGTCCGCAAGGGCAGGGCGGGTTCGTGCATCATCCCGAGAAGGTGTTCCCCCACCCCAACGTGCCGGCTTCGCAACAGGAGGCCGAGCCGGACCCGCGCAAGTACACCGGCGGAAGCATCCCTTCCAGGTCCTTCAGGATGCTGCAAGCCATGACGGGAGAGAACACCGGTGAGAACACTCTCTTCTGCGCACATGGCTTTTCAACCTCGAGGTGACGGCTGCTCGTGGCATTCGTGAAAAGCCGTGAAGCCGGGGTTGTAAATTGAAATGCCGTGTTTTCCAGGGTTACAGTCCACCAACTATATGGATTATATGCAGGGTGTTTCAGCTACAAAGCACCAAGTATTAAAAAATTAAACATAGGTGCTACGCATCTCCAATTAGTGCAGTATTGTTCTGAGTCATACATAGCACGTCAGAATATTTTTTCCAATCCGCCAAGCTCGGTAATTAACAAAGATTGCTTAATGAACTTTTTAAATAGTGACTCTAGAGAAACGTTTTCCCTACAAAAGTTGTAGCGCTTCTTCAGAAACATCGAATTTTTTAATCTGTGTTAAGATAACTCCCCTGCTTAATTTTCTTCCGGCTTTTCTTTAAAGCGCGCGAATTTTAAAAAATAGCACGTGACTGTCGCCTTACGCGCGGCGCTTTTAGTGCCCTCAAATGTAAGTTGAACGAATTATCGAAGGCTGCTTCGTGCACGAAGATCGCTGTAACAGGTTATCGGTGACTGCGATGGACGCTAAATGATGATAGAGGCGTACCATAATATATATATATATATATATATATATATATATATATATATATATATATATATATATATATATATATATATATATATATATATAAAGATCTACGAAAGAGCTGCCGTCACGTGTGAGTGCATATTTTATCTCGGTCCTGCACCACGCTGTCACCCTCGCCCCTTCCTATGTGTTTCTTCATTGGTGCGAAAAAAATGCCTACCCTACATCAAATGCTACCTACGGTCTCATGTAGCATTTGCTCCGTGGCTGCCGCTTTTTTGTTGAAGAATTTTTATTTATTGTTGTTGAAACGGTATGCTCATTTTGTCGCTTAACGTCCATCGCAGTCACCGATAACCTGTTACAGCGATCTTCGTGCACGAACCAGCCTTTGATAATTCGTTCAACTTACATTTGAGGGCACTGAAAGCGCCGCGCGTTTGGCGGCAGTCACGTCGTATTTTTTAAAATCCGCGCGCTTTAAAGAAAGGCCGGAAACAAATTAAGCAGGGGAGTTATCTTAACACAGATTGAAGAATTCAATGTTTCTGAACGAGCGCTACAACTTTTGTATTGAAAACTGTTCTCTAGAGTTAGTATTTAAAAAGTTCATTAAGCAATCTTTGTTAATTGCCGAGCTTGGCGGATTGAAAAAAATATTCTGACGTGCTATATATGACTCAGAACAATATTGCGTTAATTGCAGACGCGTAGCAAGTATGCTTAATTTTTTATTACTTGGTGCTTTGTAGCTGAAACACCCTGTATACGAGACATAAGACGAGGCACGACTGTACCTGCAACGTTTTACGTTGCTAAACCACATAGCGAAATAGTGAAACTGCGAAATAATTCCGGCAGGGGTGAATCTCCTGTGGGCTATATAGTTCACTATCTGAGAAAATTTTCAACTTTTTAACCTTTCTTTGCCCGTGCGGACTATACCGAGCATATGGACTATACATATTCCGGAAAATACGGCAGTTATACTTAACTTCTTGCCATTTCTTTTAGCGACCCAACCGTCAAGCCTTCTATGCTTCTTAATGACCACTCTCAGCCAGGAGGTCTAGCCCCATTTTTCTGAAATCGTATTTAAAAACCTATCAATGCTTCAGAGGCTCCCATGCCCCAGATTTTAATTAATTTGTTTGACAAATATGTGAAGGTTATTTCCCAAATTAATTTTAGCTCCCACGATTATTCATAACCCCCCTACATGCTCTTTTTCACAATGTAAATTTCGCTTCTTGAGACTCTGCGCTTCATAGCCCCGTTGTCTGACACAACATAGTGACCTCTGGCAACTCATTTAAACGGATAAACTGGTCGTCATTTATAACATCATATTCTTAAGTTCCCGTATATACCTTATAGCGAAGGGTCGCCCCAACTGAACCCACTTACAGTAAATGAAGTCCGAGTAGGCATGCACTAATAACCGCTTAAAAGCGAGTTGAATATGGGGCAAGCCATTAAAGCCATGCAATGGCGTAGCCTATTGTTTTCAGGGCGCGCTACTACAGAAGAAAGCTTCGTTGCCCGCAGTTTGTTCATTTTGAAATCGTTCGTTTCCCGCAGGAGACGGTGGCACAGACTTCTAAAAAGCGATCTTGGACGCGGGGCTTACCACGCCATGGACGAAGACAACGCCAGTGGGAAGCGGTGAAAATGCACTCGTGCGACGCTGGCTCGAGCTCCCCACTTGCGCTACGAGTCGCGCGGTCCCCAGTCGCGTTGCGGCTTGTTCTTTTTTTTTTTCCTTTGTTATGTTTTCCTTCGTTGTTAAAGGCAGCACGCGTCTGTGTCCCGCTATTGGACTGTGCTTCGCAATCATAGCTCGACATTTCAGCACACGCACACGTGAAAGACGCAGCTCGAAGCGTGGCGCCAAATACTGCTCGGCATGGTGTCCTAGACGCCTGTACTTGCGCTATGTGTAGTAAATAACGAACACTGAGATAAGATAGTTCCTAACATCGCGAAGACGGCGGCCTAAAGGTCGTGTGAGAGAGCGAAGGATAAATGAAAAGCAGGGACGTTAACAGTTAAGAAAGTGAAAGAAGGAATCGACGACGGAATGAAAATTCTCTGCACTGCATGTGTCTCGGATTACGGTTGGTTGCCTTCAAAAATCACAGCAGCACATTTGTGGCCGTTTTCAGGTGTGTTGTGTGAGATGATGGTCCCGAGATCTGCTTAACATGAGAAGTCGCCCGCCTCGCTGATTTCGAGCGGCTATGGAAGGTAAAAACGCGTCGATAAGGGTTAATACGCTGATATTGTAATTAAACAGTGACCTGACGAATGTTCTCCAGACTTGAAAATTGTGAGCGTCATGCAGATTCACGAAGTTTGTGTTAACTAAGCACGATACCACGGCCCGAGTTGCTTCTATCGCACGCGCGTATGCTGAGACAAAAAAAGAGAAAGAGAGGAAGTTGCGGTTGAGAAGCACGACACGTTTGTTTCTGTCAACGCTTGTTTTCTCCGGTTCGCGTTTGAATACGTTGACATGTCGATTGGTGCTATTGCGGAGGGTCATGCTCGGGGAGTCCATTTGCCGTGGTATTTCTACATCGCAATAGCTATACGCGTGAGCCAGCCGCCTAGATGTGTATGTTGTTCCTTTGTTTCTGCAGGAAAAATGGCACTGTGTTTTTTTGTTTTACCCGGTGTATTTGCCAAGGTTACATTGATCTGAGGTGTATCGTAATACATGTCGCACTTAAGTGGGCGTGGGGCTCAGTTAAAGCGCTCATAGTAGTCTCTAGTCATCATGGAGCTCGGCATCTGCAATATTGTATTCGCTGTGACAGTAGTCTCAGGTAGTGCTTTATTTTACAAAGAAAAAAAAACCCGATATCTTCGTTTTTCTTTGCCAAAAAGTCGACAAGCTCTTATCTGAGAGCTTTCTTGTGTAAGTGCATTGTGTGACAGCAAAAGGCGCCTTTTTATTGAGGAGGCTTTGTTCACAGCAGGTGTTCGAGATAGAAAAAAAAAACAAAGGCAATATTCTTTTACGTCCTTCCGATTTGCCATTTGTTATATGTTAACATGTTTATCAAATCGAGCGCACCTATGGTGCGTAATATTGTCATTCGCGCTCTCTAATCCAAGTGCCTTTCACGCGTCGCAGAGTTAGAGAATAAAACGGATGAAAAAGCCCTTCATACCCGATCACTGTGTTTTTTCGTATGGGCCGTCGTCGTCCACTCGCGGCAATGTCGCGAGGTTCAGTTGTATACGTAAACATGACAACAACGATTCGGAAGGCGGCTGAGAGAGCCCGACACGGTCGTTTTTAGAGAACTTTAATTAATGAACCTCAACTGCAGGTCCACTTTCTCGATTCCTATGCTTCCTGTATCTCGATTGGCCCGCGTGCCTTCTTAACGAACCACTCTATAGCGTGCAAATTGCGTCGTAAATTCGGTATCCTATTTCCACGGCGGGTCAAGATTGCGTCGGGAAACACACAATCCAGGAGAGATAACAATGGGAGCTACCAGCTGTGCCCCTTTCTATAGATCATTGCTTCGTTCCACCGACTGGAACAAATAGGGCTTGAAAGTACTTTTTAAGACTGCCGGAATTCGCCGAACCTGTGTAGACGGGCTAAATATGCCGCCATGATCCGAAACTTAACAATACCGACGCTCTTTGGCCACACCCGGCGATTGCGCTATAAAACACTAGACACATCACCGTCGAACGACATTACTCCCTGTAAACCCGACACGATGATTTCAAGATGATAGCTCCAAGCTTGGGGGCTCAAACTAATTTCATTGGTTCTGTGTACTGTGCCCTGAGCAAAGGTAAAAACAGTCACCTCGTATTTGATGTACAGAGGACGACGTTCGCCGTGGCATAGGCAATAAGTGAATGCTGCAGCTCGGACCAAGCACGACTGGCCGAGCACCGCCGCCGTTGGTTGCACCTGTCGCGCACGCGTCCCGCCCTATATACAAAGGACAACACCCTGCTTTCTGCGCAGACGTCGCGGTTTTGCCGGCTGACGCTAAACCCCAGAATTTTTGAAAAGTATCGACAACTGCCGGCAGCATCTCCTGGTTTGTGTCCAGAGGAAAATACTTAAAATGCGTCCGCTCGACGCGCCGATTGCGTGAAGCGGTCGTGCGGCAGTAGGCGTCCGATCCACGAGTTCGGCGCCCTTTTCAAAGCCGTTCGCTCATTTCACTATGCGTTAACAAGTGCACAAGTGCTTTCTATAGCCCAAACAAGGATCACGCTGAAGTTTTCCAGTCGGGTTGTACAGCGGTGATATCAGGCGTTCAACACTTTTCCGAGGTCCTTAGGCTCTAAGAAGACACGATTTTTTCGGCGAAAAATACTACCAACGCCGCTTTGCCTTAAAGGAGGAGGTGTCGTTCGGACGCTAACACGTCCTAAGTGACGCACATCGTGAATTTGCCGGAAGCCCCGACGTGGGAGCGGCCCGCTGCGCGCACCGAAGGACCTCAATAAAGTTATTCATCCATCCATCCATCCTAGCGGAGCGCTCCTGAATTCCCGTTGTGGTCAGATCACACCAGTCCACGAGGTGTCCCGTGTTCTCGAACTTTTTTAATTAATTCGCTACGCAGCCGACAAAAGCCGCTGAGCCGTCGCGACTCGCCCAGCTTTTTTTTTTTTTTTTATGTACTCCAAAGCACCCAACGTGCGATTTTCCTCCTTCTTCCTTCGGTGACGCAACGACGCTTTTCCAATAGGCCGAGAGATAAGCGTGAAGCCGCCGTCTCTGCGACCTCGATTAAAGGCCTCGCGGGAAGGGAGGTCCCACGGCGAAAGCGCATACGCCGCGGCCGCGGCTTCAGCAGCAGCGCGTCGCGGAAGCATGTCGTCATTGCGCAACTTATCAGCCCGGTTACCGCTAAAGGGAGAGAGGCATCGCGCCAGAGACAATCGGAATGAGAGTTCCGAGCCAGTTACTAAGCGGCCGGCCCGGCGACATTTCCTCGTTCTTTTTGTCTTCCACCGACCGTTCGGTGCTTGCATGGTCCTTTATCTAATAAGTCCTTTTGTTTTTCTCTTTATCTCCTGTCCCCTACAGGCCGCGCTTGTTTTTCATCTTTCACTCTCCGGCGCACTCTTCCGGGCGCGCAACACGCGTCTACATGCCACCGTACCTGGGACTGTCATGTGTGCGTGCCTGTGAATATATATATATATATATATATATATATATATATATATATATATATATATATATATATATATATATATATATATATTGTCTCCTATACGGGCGGCAAAGCGGAAATAAACGGCGCTCGCGTGAGTCTCAAATTCCCAAGTTGAAAAAGTTGCGAAAGCGCTTTTCGCTTCCGGTATTGGCTTTCATTACAAGTCGAAGCGGCCCTCATAACACCCTCACAGCGGTACACTATACGCTCCACTGTTTTTCCGCCTGCTGAGCAACCGGCGGGCTTGCAGAATCGTCGCTGCTGCTGAAGCAAGCGACTTCGGTGGCTCTATAATAATTGGGAAGGGCCTAAAAAAAAGACCCACGCGGAAACTGTGTAGCAGCCAACATTTGAGGAAGCTGGCGGGGCAAGGACGGAAAAGGCTGCCGGCTCTTATAACCATAAGCGCTCGAATCGAGTCGGTCGATCACTTCCTGGTTTGTCGAACGCGCTTCGGCTGCCGTGTTTTCCTTTGGTTCTTGTCGTTAATTGAGCATTATACAACCATGATACACCGTCCCTCCCCCCACCCCACCCTCCTATTGCAAAGCCCCGCCACGACGACGTGTGTTTCGTGACTGATTTCTCCTCTTTGCTGCTTACGGTGGCTGCTGTACGAGACGTCGTCCTCTCTCTCTACCTTTTTCTTTACCGCATTTTGAAATGTCATTCAAGCGCGCAATAGGGATCGCCGAGTCTTACAGTGACGGCAGCTGCCGGCAGTAGCACGGACGTTTCCTGTTTACCGCGCAAGACACGACATGGGCAGTTTTATTTCTTTCTGCTTTTATTTCAGGGCTTCCGCTTTATTGAATGGATGACGAACAGCTTTGGGCGATTATAAAAGAAAATGAATATTCCATTCCCCCCCGCCCTCCTTTTTTTTCTTTTTCCCTTACAAAAATAACGATACACCTGCGTGGTGAGCAACGAACGGCGAACGAGGTTCGCTTTTGCCAGGTGTTTCAGGTCGTTACAAATGGCATCGATCCGTGCCACCGCCTGTCGTTTTCCAGGAAGTAGTACACTGCCCGTGTAACGCTGATTTTTGTAGCGAGTCAGAGCGTACGCTGTGATCTACGCGTGGAAGTATGGGCGAATAAAAGTCGCTAAAAAATGAAATTGCAATCTTCTAAATGTTCGCGCTTTCGTTTATATAAAAAAAAAACGTTTGAAGGGATGCGTCTGCCGGATTGAGTGGTGCTCTGTAGGGCACTGTCCAGACAGTCGCAATGCTTGTTTCCATTAGTCCACACACAGCCCACGCCTGTGTGCGAAAGTGTTAGAGCTCCGTCATTCACTTTTTTGGCGATTCTCTGTTTGTTTTTTTCGTTATGCTTACGAAATGAGAGGCTTCGTGAATGACATCTGTAGACGGAAACACGGTAAATATCGCTTCCGCTTTATTGAATGGATGACGAACAACTTTGGGCGATTATAAAAGAAAATGAATATTCCATTCCCCCCCGCCGTGTAGTCGCTGTCGAGTCCTGGTGGTACCATTGGTATATATGCACTCTAGTGAGATATGCTTAACGCAACTTCTTTAAGATCACTGAGACGCTTCACTGTGACCCGAAGAACCTCGTCAAACCATCTCGTGCAGGGGCGACCTCGATTAATGCTAAACCATTTTGACTTGCATCAAGTGGCGCGCTACTGAACCGCCAGCTCGCACGACTTGGCCAAAATTAGAACCATTTATAGTTTCCGGACCTTTGCCCAGAAATGATATTCGGGTCGAATTTGACTTTTGACCGCTGAAATATTTCGTGATGGTGGAATAAGATCCCTCTCTAAGATAATATGTGAAGATGAAATGGAGCACTGTGCACTTCAGGAAATGTTCGAGTTTACAAAAAATTTAGTGCCGAGTACGCGTTTCGGTGGACTCGGGATGCGCCTTCCACTGGGCTGTTTCAGACGCTGACGAACACTAGAGAGAAGACGAAAGACGTCGTACAAATGCCGCCCGACAGCAATGTTCCAGTGGAGGCTGCAACCACAGTTTCCTACAATAAAACCTTGCGCTTACGTATCACTTAGACAACTACCAGAGAAGGCTGTACATGAACTTTTTTATTCTTTTCATTTTTCATGGTGAACCCTCCCGTACTTTGCTGAATGTGCCATTGCGTGCTGCCGTCTTGTCAAATGGCTTCAGTAAGCACAAAGAGAGTACCCGAAATTAGGGATACTGACAGTGTTGTTTTTTTTTTCTTCGAATTGCTGGAATTACAAGAGTAGATTCTCCGTGAGAACAATAACAACGGAAGGGCTTTTTTATGGCGTTTCGAGACCACGCCTATGGCCAATTTTTGCCACCATGCCACCATGCCTATATATATATATATATATATATATATATATATATATATATATATATATATATATATATATATATATATATATATATATATATATATATATATATATATATATATATATATATATATATATATATAGGTCAGACTCCTCAGATGGAGCCGTGAGTCTGAGGTCTGAGTGAGCTCCACCTTTTATTGCCAACCTATGTTCCTATCTCCTCACTTATCAGCATTACTATCAGCCTTATGTCGGCTTACGTTTGCACTCAAGTATATTCACACATATCTCAAAGCACTAGTCCAAACCCTATCCTATTCCTCTCTTTCTTACTTTTCTGTCTCCCCTTACCCCTTCCCCAGTGCAGGGTAGAAAACCAGATATGTTTTCTGGTTGATCTTCCTGCCTTTCCGCATTACATTTCTCTCTCTCTCAAAGCACTAGCGGTCATGCGCCACCTCGATGTTTATTGATCAGAGGCGTGACTTGGGGGAGGGAGGGGGGAGGTGCCAGGACCTTCCCCAACAAACACTTTCGCGGTGCGTTCTTGATGGACATATCTCGTGTGAGTCGAATATATCATAAAAATGTCCTTACTGGATTACAGCCACTGATAAGTCGTATTTTAATATCGTTGTTCGCATATCGTTTTAGCTCGGAAGTTATCCCACAGCCCGAGCCTCGCAGAGGAGCCGATTGTAGAAGCGCAGCGACTTAAGATACTGGTGACTGAATTACTTCCACAGATGCGGCAGAGATTATTGCGCATGAATACTCCTCGCAGCTGCTCAAAGCAATAGCTTCTATCCGACAACATACTGTATAAAGACAGACTACCCTGAAGACATACAGACAGCATCGGCCAGTGGAAACCGGAAACCTTCCCCGAGCTGGTGCTCTTCAAGTACTCGGAATACATGTTAATGTGTATGTATACACTCATTCTACTTCAAGTGGTGCACTTGAGATACACACCCGTCAGGTATATTTCATTGCGTTCTGTCCATTATAACATAAATTTACTCTCTTGTCTGTGATTTTTAAAGGGGTCATGAACCACTTTTCTAAGTAATGATGTAATGACCTCAGTATCGGAGTTTACTGCCTCCCGAATCGATTGCCGCAAAATTTCTCGAATCCGTCAAGAATGAGCGGAGTTACGGGGGTTTGGCGCGCGCTCTCAGCGCTTTCTGTCTTTTCTCGTGCCGACGAGCGCACTGGAAGCTACATAGGGAGGGATGGCACGGGGGTAAGAAGTTACGTCTGCGCGCGTCGTGAAACGCGATCGCTCTCCCGCTGTGATTCGCGTGCGCGAGTGCGGCTACCGTGTACTGAGGAGTGCGGCGCCGGCAAGTGGCGGCACCCCGTGGCAAGAAGCGCACGCCGCTCTCGATTTATGTCGGCTATCGGCCAATGAGGATGCTATGTCTTTTGTGACGTGGAGATGCAGATCGCGACGTCAACGGGCAGACGCCCCGCCCACCGACGAGAGTGAGAACCGGCCTCTGTATGAAAAGAGGGCGCCTGAGAAAACAGCAGCTTCGCGTTCCGCTTGTAGCCTTTACGCGGCGCGCACGACTGCAATATTTGGCTGAGCAGTTCATAGCCGTGTCAGCTTTCAGCAGGATGTGTTTTTAGGGGCGAAGCTCCTTAAGGCGGCACCCGTTCGTCCCTCGTAGTCGTAGTCGTAGTAGTCGTAGTGCGTAACCAGTCTTACGCTTTGACCTCCAAGGTGGTGCCGGTGGGAGATTTTTCCTGTGCGTTGTTGAACAATAAAAAATTCGCAGCGTGCGCGTTAACTAAAAGCCGAATTCTTCTGTCTCTCATTCCCCATTAGCAGCCATTGGCATGTTCCAGTAGGAAACGTTAGTAGAAGTAGAAGTGTAAGTGTTAGCTAAAAGCCGACTTCTTCTGTCTCTCATTCCCATTAGCAGCCATTGTTTACCTCCAAGGTAGTGCCTGGTGAGATTTCTCCTGTGCGTGATTAAACAATAAAAATTTTGTTCAAAACGCCGTTGATTGATGAAATAAACCAACGAAAGACGCCAGATGTTTTGTAAAAGCAAGACGAAAGAGCGCCAGATGTTTCTAAAGCAAAACGAAAAGACGCCAGCTGCTTAACGAAAGACGCCAGATGTTTTCTAAAGCAATGGTTTTCTAAACAATGAAAATTCACAGCGTACATGTAAAATTAAAGTGAGCTGCAAGTCGTCATAACTCATCAAACCTTTAGTATAAACGCGCCCGATCTCACGTCGGTGATGATGTTTGAAGTTTATTTGAAGTTTGAAGTTTGAAGTTTATTTATTTCATTATTTTTGTGGTACATGTGTTTACACTTTTAGGGACCCAACAAAATTGTTAAAGGGTCCCTGTACTGGGCAGAATTCACGGAAGATTCACGGTTTACCGATGAACATCCGCAGCTTCGCCCACTCATCATCATTCACTCCGTGGATATGCTGTGATTTTTTTCAACAAGCCCAAGGGGTGGTTCATGACCCCTTTAAGGGATGTAGTTGATATTATGCAATATTATGGAAAAACGCTTCTTCGGTTGCAGCCTAGAAACAGTCTTGCTTGATTTTCTTCAAATATAGGTTAAGGTATGCGTACTACATATAATAAATATGGAAGAAAATTTTGACAAGATTTTTTTGTTGTTTTTTTTTTCTTGATCTGCACTTGTTCACCGCTTATAAAATAAACGTTGTATTCGGAAAAAACAGCCACGACGTTTTCATCGCGTTTTGTATTTTCAACTCTGTTCTCTTTCAACGAGTGGCTGGCGAAGAATAATGTAATCTTTCTTTTGTTAAAGGAGCTTAAACCGTCTCTTTAAATTCGGAAGGCTCGAAACCAGCGATAACTGGAAATAAGATCCTCGTAAGAAGTCATTTTGCGCAAATGAAATTGACCATCACGAAGGATGGGTTAATTTTACGGCGACAGCGGTAAAAACCCGGAACTATGTTTGCTTTGTCCGTGTTGTTTTTTGTCGTTTTTTTTCATCGCGCCATTATCGTTTGGCCTCCCGTTCCATGTGGAGATGTGGAAATAAGGCACCCGATGTAACGTGCGCCCTCGGCACGGAGAGAATGCAAGAGGATCGTGTGCAAAGGAATTCAATGAGGATATTCCCAGGATTTTGGGGAACATGAGCACGTGGCGCCATATTTCGGCGGCGACCGTGGCGAACCGCCGTAATTGAATGAGAAATAGGCAGGTAAGTAGGTAATAAACTTTATCGAGGTGTGGAAGAATCTTCATGCCGTTTTTATAGGGGCAAGACCGCGGGCCGCTCCCTCGTTGGGACGGGAAGGCCAAGCCTCACCGCCGCATCGTGGGCCTTCTGGACAGCCCGGAGTTGATGCATCCAGTCGTGGCTCTTGACCAGAAGGAAAGTTATAACCGACTAAGAAATCTGTTTATCAAATAAGACTTGTGCTTCTATACGGTAGAGACGTATTTTATCTTTCTAAATTTTCGCTGGCCGATGCCTGTTTTCAATTGTTGTAATGCATATTCTCGACCAGACGGCTTCCCGTCCAACTCTTCATGTTGTCGTTTTACATATTTCTCTTCTTTGCAACTGGATGCGCCGATACGTATAGTTTATCTCTTACCAACTTTTGTATTTTTGACGTCTCGCAATGTTATTATAATTGACACTAAAATAAAAACCAGTTTTGCCTTGATACTACACGGACAACTATTTATTCGGGCATACTTTGCCTCTCCCGATATCTCATTCCACAAACAATCTACGAGCCAGTCAATGGAACCTGCTCTCATCACTGCAAAGCATAATTTCTCCGTGAGCTCAGCGCAACTTCGTTTAGCTGGAGAGATCGTTACCAGGTGGCATGCGTCGTGCTTGCGCAGTGTTTGCGTCGTGCTTGTTTGTGCGGGTAGGGAGCGGGAAGGTAGGAGCGCTTATTTTCGATCATAATGCAGTCCCTTCGCCACCCGGCATGACATGGTGTCCAAAACATAACGTTCGCCTTATGAGCGACCAAGGCCTCCTCCTACAAGTGTGGTCATGGGAAACCGCGATAGTTAAGATTTGTCAAACGATATACACGGCTCCAACAAAGGTAGAATGTATTCAAGCAAAAGACGGTTCGGCTCGTTTTCTCGGCAATGACTGCACTAGTAGGCTGTAGCTCCCTCCGGGCGACTGCAATACGGCCCTATCGGAGCGCGGCAAGCGCGGTACAGGGGATACAATGCGTGACCACATTTGTTAGGGTCTCAGTCTCACTGCCACCACAGGTGTTTACCACTTAGGGTGAACACCTCCACCTTGCATCTATACGGTATAGGTAGTAGTGGTGAAGTAATTGCTCCCTCATCCATGAAACGCTGAAACTTTGAAAAGTTATTATTTCCAACATTCTATCATGCGGGACGCTGAGGGTCGGGGTCAAAAAGGCCCTTCACGACCTTGACTCGGATCATGACCTCGTATACAAGATGACAAGCATGGGATCCCGCAAGACATTTCCCATTATTGACTGACGCTGTGTTGCACACAGCCGCTCGATGATCCCTCTCAAAGGCTGTGAAATGTGGAATGGCCTTCGTCGTCGGGTTCGACTTGACTGGAAGCGGAGTGTTTCGGGGGAAAACCGATTCACGCCGCCGAACGTTCACGAAATCAGTGTGTCCGTGTGTGCGCGCGTGGCGGACATCGATGCGATGTCTCTGGCAGATTGACGGCTCGGCTGAGCGAAAGCGCATGCAAGCGCTGCCACGCACCACGCGCGCTCCACTGCGATGTGCATGCACGGTCCAGCACGAAGGCCCCGGTCAGGATTTGGGTTTGTAGGCGTATCACCGCGCTCGTGCGACCTCACGAAACCCTTCTCTCCCCCTAGAACTCCTCCGCGAGAAGCTTCTTCTGGGCTCTCGTGCCCTTTATGCAGCCGGCTCGCATCAGGCGGCGGCGACAAATGAAATGGGTCTCGCACGGCCCCGCAGAGGCGCCGGGGTCCGACACACGTCGGCGTCTTCTCGCGCATTCGCGGACAGGTCGGGGGCGACCTGTCAGATTCGCTGCTTCCGAGAACATTGTTTTCATGGCGTCGGCGGATATATATGTGACCTACATCTTCAAAGCGTGCGCGAGGCGACTTTAAAACAGAGCGCCAGATGAAAGGAACCGATAGGCGTGCGAGGACTGTTGAATGCACCGTTCCGGAAGAGAGTCCGCGCTTCAGGAGTGATAGATGCCCAGTCGCGGCTGTTGCCGACGTGGTCACGATTCCGTTTTCAGAAGGAGCGAGAGGCGGAGGGCATTAGCAAAAAAAAGAAAAACAGACGTGTCGTTATGAATGATGGAAGACGCCTCGCAAGGCAGTGCGCACGAACTTTAGAGACAAGCCTTCAAGGAGAGTAAATAGTGACCGAGAAGTGCAGCAAGTGGGGGGAAATATAAATGGCCCACACGCCGGCGAGGCGCTCGTTTATATAGAGCGACGGAAAATAAGTAATTAACATTACAGTAAAAGCAAAGAAAAAGAAGAAAAGTGCGACATATTTGCTTGCTATTGCGTTGATAACTAAAAGAAAGCAGCAGTGTGTTTTCGTATGACATTACCACTTAACGACTGTACCAATGTAGCAGCGTCGATAAATTGCCAGGCTCAGGAAAAAAGGAAATAAAGAGCGCGCCAAGGCACATATACCTTTCAGCCATTGAAGATATTCAGAACTTTGGCCACAGTTATACTACACGCAGCACAAAGTATAGTAATAAGTGACCCCAGTTCTACGCTTAACGGCGAGTTTTGCATAACGGCGATGGATGCGTGTCTGCCTCTGCATGAGCCTGTCGTGATACACACACATTTATTGAAAAAGAAAATTGAGAAGAGGAAATTTGTTTTCTCTCTCTTCTGCCTTGAAACACGAATTCTACCAAAAGAGATCGTTATTCGGTGAGAATAGTTATGTGTTCTTCATGGTATGACATATTCCACTTTTAACAGCGGAGCAGTTTAAGCCGACCGTTAGTCCGTGCAGAGCGAACAAAAAACTATCATCATCATGAACCGGCATGCGCTCTCTTCGTCCTCTTCTTCATCTTCTGCTTCGCTACCAGAAACACGTGCGCCGATTTGTCCGCCGTACACAGAGAGCGAGAGAGAGAGAGAAAGAGAGAGAGAGAAAGAAATAGAAAGAGAGAGAGAAAGGGAAGGAGTACAAAAAAAGATAAAAAGACAGAGGAAGACACGGAAAGAAACAGACACAAAAAAAGAGATCGAAAAAAGAGAGAAAGACAGAAAGAGAATCAAGGAAAAAGAGAGAAAGAAAGACAGAGAGAAATATATAGAAAGAGGAACCAAGAAATACAGAGAGAAAGGGAAAGAAATAGATGGAGAGAGAAAAACAGAAATAGAAATAAACAGACAAAAAAGATAGAAAAACAGAGGGAACGATAATAATAATAATAATAATAATAATAATAATAATAATAATAATAATAATAATAATAATAATAATAATAATAATAATAATAATAATAATAATAATAATAATAATATCTGGGGTTTAACGTCCCAAAACCACAATACGATTATGAGAGACGTCGTACTGGAGGGCCCCGGCAATTTCGACCACCTGGGGTTCTATAACGTGCACCTAAATCTAAGTATACGGGCCTCAAGCATTTTCGCCTCCATCGAAAACGCAGCCGCCGCGGCCCGGGATTCGATCCCGCGACCTTCGGGTCAGCAGTCGAGCGCCATGACCACTATAGACCACCGTGGCGGGGCAACAGAGGGAAAGAGAAAAGTAGAAAGAAAGAGAGGGAGAAAGAAAGAAAAATAAAGCGAAACAAGGCAGGTCACCCAACTCCGCACTTCCTTCAGGTTTAGCACCATTAGTGCGGAGCTGCCTTAATTTGTTGTTGTTGTTGTTGTTGTTGTTGTTGTTGTTGTTGTTGTTGTTGTTGTTGCGCAGGCAGAACAGCGGACACAGAGAAAGGCGCATAAAACAACGCACAGCGCTAATTGCACAGCTCAGCACACAATACTAAGTCTGCTCTGTACGTTACCTAATATGTTTTTCTGTGGGTCCGTTAAGCTGCCCACTCTAGAACGAAGTAGAAGGTGTCTACATTCATTCACTACTGCAGTATGGAGGCTTGTGATAGTTACATTCGGATAGCATTCCACAAGATAACGCGCCACAAATGGGACATTTTATTTATTTTTATCACTACTGTTATTCTGCAAGCATCGCTTCCTCCACGGCAAGTTAGTTCTACACCTCTTCCTGGTAGAAGTACACATCGGAACCATCACCTGTGCATCATCACTTGCAGCCACAGCGGCTCCTTCTCCACTTCTCCGTCTCTCGGTGATGCGCGCCAGGCGCTTCAGTTTCAGCTAACGTTACCTTACCCAAATAGAACTGTACTTTTTATAATTATAGCGACCTTCGAAGAACATGCAACTAAGTCAAGAGCGCAAGGGTCTCAATCCCTGTCCACGACTGCGCGTCAACTCCACGATAGACTCATATAGCCAGCCGCATCTACTCTTGGCGCCCGTTTCGCCAGAGCATTTTATTCAAAGTGCGCGGAATATGATTTCGTAACAGCTTGCGCAAATGTTTATGTTGTACTGTCACGAAACTGCGTATGAGGTCTTGGTTGGGCAGACGTTCATTTGGCCCGAAGACCCGGCAGCGAACAGGCACGGTCAACCCCCACTGATGATGTTGATACACGACGAAGATGAGGATGCATAACCGAATGCATGAGAATGATGATAATGTACAGATGAAGAAGATGTGTATAATAAATGCCCACACTATATCCGCTGCCCTTCAACAGGACATCGCGCTGCTCTTGCCTCAGAAACACAGTCTACCGCGCTGCCTATAGGCTCGGGGCTACGTACCGCCTGCGTAATTGTGACATCGGTTGCAATGACGAAGAAACTTTAATTTATTTTACTACACAATATTAGCCTTCTTAGAGGCGTGTATCAGATAGGGCGTATTACATCATACATGCTCCTTATCAGTACTATAGTCTAGGCACTATATCAGTACTTGTAATCGTTTTCTATTTTTCCCTAGATACCACCACTGATCAATTGATTCGATGCCCTATACACTTGGCAGGTTTGGTGTTCGCGTTCTTATATATACTTCGGAGATCAAGCGTTCGATACCTCTACGTGTTCAGAAGGTCGAGGGTGCGAGCCTCGACACAGTTCGTAAGTGGTGGGTCGAGTCCTTATTCACTATCAGGTACAAGGTTTCCTATGTGTTTCCTATGGGGCCCTATGCATGCCCACGGAAAAGGCGTTACGTGACGGAGTGATTATTTCCCTGGGTATGTAGCCCAACGTTGTAAAACAAATAAATGAAAAAAGCATGAACAACGCGACTGTTCCTGCATTCGGGCAGTTGCTTCACCGTAACTCAGCTAGCTCACTTGTAACTAACGGCAGTTTCTCACAGTAATATCGGAATGCGGCCACCGGGACAGAATCGAACCAGTGGCTGGCATTATTTTCACTGTAGCACAAAGGTACAGAGTGAACCAATACGGCTTCTTCAGACTCTCTTACGAAATCATTATTTTTTCTTTTGGCAGTAAGGCCACGACGATGCTACATCCATGCCACGTTCTAGCTACTTTGTCGTGTCGTTTATAAATGTATCCTGGTCACCAAGGTGAAAGCCTTATATGGTTCTGGAGTAAAAATCGCCGCCCAAGCACTCCGTACAGATGGTTAACCAGGGAAGCTTAACCGCGCGGTCCCGGTGTTTATCACGAGGTTAATACCGATCGTTCATTGAAGTCTTTCTCAATTATTGGTTACGTCTGTCCCGAAATCTTAATTGGTGTTCGCCGCCCGTGTGTCCCCTTCTTCATTTTCAGGGAACCAATGATGAAAAATGGGATTTGCCCGATTTCTGTGGCATGTGCATTTTTGCCTGCGGACGACTTCTTCATTTTTAGTGGACCAGTGGTGAGTAGTGGGGCTTGCCAAATTCCTGCGGCACGTACGCGCTAGGAGTTCTAGCGTACGTAGGATGGACAAATTTTGCTTTCGCCTGGCCATATAGTTTCACTGCAAAATATACAGCGTCGGCGGCGTGAACACGAATGTGGCGCGTACCCGCAAATCTCGGGTGAGAATTAAAGGTGAATAAAATGTGAATCTAACTGACAAAGTGACCAGATCATGCCAAGTGATTAGAAGTGTAGTTAAGTACAGGAGCCAATCAAATGTGAGCTAAAGTGAATAAAGGTGAATCACATGTAAAGGTGAAATATATATATATATATATATATATATATATATATATATATATATATACATAAATTAATGTGAATCACATGTTAACAGTCAATCAAAACATGAGAGCATACGCTTTCGCCAGTGCTCTAAGTGTTAGCTAAACAGACTGGCAATTTTTTACACGTTAAGCAGAGCTAGCGACAATAGAGCGTATTGCTACACTTGAGGGCGTCGTTTTGTCATTTCCCGCGCACGCAAATACAGAGCCCACTGTTCTGTTTTGTGCCGACCAGTTTACAAGCCCACATTTGCCCTATATCTATACTTAAGACAAACATGACCAATTAATGACCAAGCCCGTTCAACCTGCGATACAATTCTTCCAATTCTCGCTCAAAGGCGAATAATGCGGACCTGGGAAATATACGTGAGACTGCAGCTTACAGAAAAGAACGTACGCAGGGTCGGTGTTGTTATGGTTTTACTGACCACCATTTGAATCCACGCGATGCAGAATCGGGCTGAAGTCGCCCAAGACGGACGCGGTAGCGAACACCGAAGCATGCAAATGTATTGCACGAAAAGTGGAAGTTAAGAAAAAGAATCTGAACTAGAAAAGGACATTTGCTTATCCCGAGTCTCAGTTCTACCTTGATGGCCTTCGTTTCAGTGCGGAAAAGGGAAACTTCTTGAAAAAAAAGAAAAGAAAGCTAGCCACCAAAGCACCGTTGCTATTTGCTGTGCGCTCGATAGTTTACCACTTGTGGTTTGTGCCACGTCTCCAGAATAGAATAGAATAGAAGACCTGTGCAAAAGTTTTTCAGTCCTGTCTGATAACTTATGACACAGTCTTTTTGCTAAAGTTACGAGTCTCTGCTCCACAGTTGCTACAAATACACAGTTGCTCCCGCAGAGCAGCATATTGCCACAGACGCGCAATTAGACACCGACTGAATGCAGGCCGCAGCGTTCTGTCGATGGGCAATAATGCTGCCATACTCACACAAAAATCACTGAACCACTTTCCCGTAATGATCACCACGATGGAGGTCGCTGCTGCACCCTTGGACGCGGCTGCGGCCACTGCAGCAGACGTGTAGCCACCGCCGGCGCCCTGAACCGCGCCCTGGTGTCGCAGCTCCGGTCATCTCCTCCCTGGACATCACTCGAATGCCTATTTGACGCTCTGAACCACGAAGGAAACGACAGAACGGTTCCCTCGGGCTGCAAGCGGCGTTCCGCGAGCGTCGAGCTCTCATCCTCTCCGACTACCAGGAAACGGAGCCTTGAAGGCGTCCGCGTGGGCGTCGCTCCTCCTGAGGTCGTCTCTGCTCGGCTTGCCATCGCCCAGCTGGTCTGCGGAGTTGGCCCGGGACGCGATGTAACTGCGTACTTCTTCGGCATTCCGTTTCAGCATGGCGAAGTTGCTGAACGAGTAGCCCAGGACGCAGGCGCAACCCAGGATGGCTACGCCGAGCACGACCACGATCGCGTAGAGGTCATGGCGGTTGACGAAGACGACAGGGACGCTGACACGCGTCTCCAGCTCCGACTCCATCGTAGCCGCTCCCGGCGACGCCAGCGAGCCTAGGCGCGCTGCGGCGCCATGACCCCGCTTGGAATGGTAGATGCGCCAGGAGCTGCTGCAGCCACCTTCGCCATCGGCCCGGAGTCGAATGCCTTGTCAGCGTCCCGGCTCCTCGATGCACGGGCCGAGCGCGTGGTCTCCGGCGTTCTTCCTGCTTCTTCGTCTTTCTTTTCACGGCTCCTGACAAAGCAAGAATAAAAATGCAATTTAGGCATGTTTCCGGCAGCCTGTCCAGCCACAGTGGTTGGTTGGTTGGTTGGTTACGTCGCGGGATCGAATCTCGGCCGCGGCGGCCGCATTTTCGATGGAGGCGAAAATGCTCGAGGCCCATGCACTTAGATTTAGGTGCACGTTAAAGAACCACAGGTGGTCGAAATTTCCGAAGCCCTCCACTACGGCGACTCTCAAAATCATATCGTAGTCTTGGGGCGTTAAACTCCATCAATTATTATATTATAATGATTGGTTGGTTGGTGAAACTTTCGTAGTAGTCCCAGGCCCGTAGCCAGAAATTGTTCTCTGGCGAGGGGGGTGGGGGGCACTTGCTGAAGGCCTTGACTATTTTAGAAAAACGCCTATTTTCATCATTTATTTTCGGTAAAACACTAACCTTTATCAGAGTTTCATGGGTGAAGGGGGTGGGGGGCTGAGTAGTCCTCAGAGACGACGGGACTAGCGCGCAGTGGGCTCTTCCCACGTTGGGACTGGCAGGCTAAGCCTGACCGCCGCGTCGTAGGCTCTCTAGACGGCCCAACGCTGATCCCCGTTGTTGGGGCTTCTGATGGTGAAGCACCACTTGGCTTGGTTCTCTTGATCGCTGCACAGTAACGAAGGGCATCGCCAGAGCATGTGCCCTAATTTAGCTACCTCCCCGCAACAGAGGCACGAGCTGCTAGCGTAAGCATCCGGATAAATTTTGTGAAATAAAGCCAAATTTGGGCACGAACCAGTCTGTAAGAGTCTAAGTGTCATTCCCTGGGCTCTGCGTAGCTCTTTTTTTCTTTCCAGACTAGACGAAGTTAAGCAGCGAGCAGCTGCGCTCGTTACGGCACACAAGCCGTCTCTCTTTCTAACGGCTTTCAACGGGCTCTTTGTCGTCTGAATGAAAAAGAACACCGCCACATAGTGACCAAGAAAGTGTAGGCACAGCCACGTCCAAATTGTTCCATATTCAATAAGTTCTCAAGAAAAAAAAAAGAAGAACACACGTTGTTACCTGGCGTAAGCCACCCTGGGGGATCGGCTGCGAACACGCGTTCGACGGCGATTCGTTGGGATCTTCGTCTTCCTCCGATATTTTTTTACCTCAGAAACGTTACTGATTGGGTGATGGCGACCACGCTTTTTCGTCATATTGTTGTTGTTGTCGTTGGCCTTATGGCGGACTTGCGTGAACTACACAACTTCAACTTCCTGGCTGGTTTGTAGAAGGAGCTATAGTGAGAGGAAAAATATGCGTAAATAATTAGCTGTTGAAGAAGTATCCAGACAAAAATGCTTTTTTGACTATCAGTTCTAACCTTACCCGACGTTAAGAATACAAAAGTTGGTAAGAGATAAACTACGCGCAATGGCGCATCGAGTTGCAAAGCAGAGGAATATGCATAACGACGAGTGTTGGACGGAAAGCCCTCCGGTCGGGAGTATACATGACAACAATTAAAAACGGACACCAACGAACGACAGTTTATAAAAATCAGCCGTTTGCACTCCCGTACGCGTGAGCCTTGTTCACAATGAGCATGAAGACGGAAGTGGTCCGGTGGCATTTTCTTTAACTTGTGACGTAGGCAACGTGCGTACACGTGTGGGAGGCTGCTGTCGTCATTATGATTGTGTGCGCAGTCGTCTGGATTGTAAGAGGTTAAAAAAAAGGACTACAAGTCCAGTTCTTTTCCTTTATGTTTGCATTATCCCAGTCTGCATCACGGCGAGTTGCTTCTATGTGTTCGGCCACAGCGTTCGATAGATAGACAGTTAACTTTATTCGGGTCCGGAAGAATCTTCACCCCGTTTTTATAGGGGCAAGACTGCGGGCCGCTCCCACGTTGACACAGGGAGGCCAAGCCTCACCACCGCATCATGGGCCTTCTGAACCGCCCGGAGTTGATCAAACCAGTTGTGGCTCGTGAGGAAAGTAGAAAAGGCTTCCTCCGTGAAGCCTTGGTCTGTGTGGTGCTGCAAAGAGGGGCACGCCCAGAGCATGTGCTTAATGTCGCTAACCGCCCCACAGTAGGGACACAGAGGGGAGACCTCTCTCTGTGTACCTACTGAAGACGGAGAGTGTGGGATACGACTTTGTCTGCAGAAGCCTGAGAGTCACGGCCTGGGGCCTCGTGAGATTTCGATGTGGCAAGGGGAAAGCCCTGCGGCTCATCTGGTAGTGGCTAGTGATCTCGTTAAAGACGGAGAGAATACCCCTAAAGCGGGGTGGGTCAGCCTCCGAAAAGGCCGAACCAAGCCCGTCGCCGGTCCCACCCGGCACACCGGCTTCCCAGTGTCCGGCGCGGCCGGCAAGACCTCGCGCCTGGGCATGGGCCAACTCATTAACTTTGGCCAACCCAACGTAAAAATCTCTTCCCTATTCGACCCTGAGGATTGCCAGCGCAATGGCCAGCTGCTCTGCCTTACAAGCCGACGACGTGCTGATTGACGCGGCTGATAATACGCGTCCCGTTATGTCCACAACCTTAGCAACAAAGCGATTGGAGTCGCCTTCGTACTAGGATGCGTCTACAAAACGCGACTCTGCCTCATGCGCATGCGCGTACTGCAGAAGCGCGGAGGCGCGAGCCGTCCTCCTGCCAGCGTTGAAAGTTGGATGCACGTTCCTTGGAATAGGGCAGACTGTAGTAGCCTGCCGCACACTATGCGAAAGCTGAATGTTCCTATCCGTTAACGTCGTCGGAGATAGCCCGATCTTAGTCAGGATTCCCCTTCCCGCCGTCGTAGACGAGCGTCTGGAAATACGTGCGGTCTGCTGAGCTTCAATCACTTCTTCCAATGTGTTGTGTATGCCAAGTCTTGCTAGGTTCTCTGTGCTTGTGTGCATAAGGAGTCCGAGGACTCTCTTAATACACTTCCTGATGAGCGTGTTCAGATTGTTAATTTCGTGTTTCTTATATCTGTGCATGGGAGTAACATAATTCACATGGCTCATGAGGAACGCGTGAAATAGCCTGACTAGATTATCTTCCCTAAGCCACCCCTTTTTAATGGAAACCCTTGGAATAAGCATACCCTGTAAGCTTATCTATAGTACGCCCGTGCTGACCGTTAGCTTCAATAATCATGCCTACCACCCGGAGAGAACGAACCCTGGGGATCTCGCACCCGGATGACGTTCGCATCCCAATATCTATCTCCTCGGGAGACCTCCACCCTTTAGGTTTGGGTAACCTTAGTTCCTGAGGCGACCGCTACAGGCGCAGCTAGCGCGAAAGAGAAGCCTTCTTCCTCTTGTTCTTCGAGCGCCTTGATGATGATATTAACGCTGGCAAAACCACATACAGCATAGCCAACTGTATCATGCGCACGCTCGCGCGAAAGAGAATTTTTCGTCCTCTTGCTCTTCGAGCGCCTTGATGATGACATTAACGCAAGCAAAACCACATATAGCATAGCCAACTGCAGCATCAACACGCTCGCGCGAAAGAGAAGTTTTCCTCTTGTTTTTCGAGCGCCTTGATGATGACATTAACGCAGGCAAAACCACATATAGCATAGCCAACTGTAGCATGCGCACGCTCGCGCAAGAGAGGTCTTCTTCCTCTTGTTCTTCGAGAGCCTTGATGATGATAATAACGCAGGAAAAACCACATATAGCATAGCCAACTGTAGCACGCTGCGCTCGCTCCACTCCGGCAGTGCGCTTCGATACTGATAACATGAACGAAGACGACAAGGCGGCGGAGCGAATACTTAAAAAAATTCCATAAGATCAATTCTTGGCCAATCCCCCGGAGTGGGTAAGAGCCATATTGTAGAGGATACAACAACAACAACAACAACAACAACAGTGAGCCAAAGTTGAAGGTGAACAAGAACAAGAACAAGAGCGGAGGGCTCGCAAGGCAGCAGCAACGTGGGCTCGCCGCCAAGACCCTGCGGTGAGAGCTCGCGAGGCCGCAGAGAGACGTCAGCGTCGTGCGGACCCCGAGATACAAGCCCGCGAAGCCGAAGCAGCGCGGAAGCCTCGAAGAGGTAGGGGCGCGGGATGCAGCGGCCAAGCGCCGAAAGCGGTCGCTACCTCAAGTTGGTGGCGCCGACGCGCGCTTCAAGCGCGATTTCCTCGACCACACGTTCGGCCACAGCTGCAAGGTCTGCGACCGCTTGTGGTTCGACAACAACCTGAGCACAATCACTACTATAACAACGTGTGACGTCTTTTTATGACAGTAGATGAATTCTACGGAGCAATGTTTACCCGATTATCTCCGAGCCAGCTCCTTAATCATCCTTCACTTCGTGGATATGGCGTGATTTTTTATTGCGATAGCAATTATATGGACAGTCTCGGCTGGATTCTGCCGCCGCCGTCGCCGCCGTCATGCACCGTATATGTATAAGCGTATATATATGTATATATATATATATATATACAAAAGTCCCAAAGAAAAATAATTCAGAAAAATGCTTCCGAAGCGCGGAATCGAACCAACGACCTCTCGTTCCGCAGCGCGTCTGCTACGCCAGAAAGCGCAGATCCTTCAGGTAGCTAACGGCGAGCGTTATATTATAGACACCCTTTACCGATAGCAGGACTCAGAGACGGCAGGCGCTTATAAGCGTTTCTTCATTACCAGCGAGATGACGCGAGGAGCGCGACGGGTGCATTTAAAAGTCGTCGACGAGTTCGCTCGCTTCTTCTTCGCGCAGGGAGAACCTTGCCCTTCCGCTGTCTGCTCGCGCGGTTTTCTCGTGGTGAGGGGAAGAGGGATGTTTCAAGCTTTCACCTTGATGTCCGCGCTCATGTTACGGTGCGTACGAAAGTCACTCGAGCTCAAGGGACGCCGCTAAACGAACAAACAGAAGATGAGCGCGAACTATCAAGTGTCACAGCTCGACATTTGAAGCACGCTAGTTTCCTTCGCTACTTCGGCCGCCTTTGCAACAGGAGCGCTGTTCAAACTGATAGTATCCATTGGCGAGCCTCACTTCGTATAGCATTAGTTTCTTGCTATCGCATTCATTGCTTCGCCCTTGCTGCGAAACTGTGACTTTTTTTTTTCTCTGACTTCTACATGTCCTGCTTGCCTCTTTGCTGAAAACTATCTGTCTCACCGACGTAACTTCAATCACTGTCTGCGCACTTGGTATTGTATATATAGACAACGCCTGGGAATTTTTCCTTCGGCAGCTTGTATTTTACGTTTACAAGAGAGAGCCTTAACTTTTTTTTTGGCATATGTTCTACCTGTACACTGTAGGCAAGGTCAGTCACTGAGAGTCCATTCATGTCGGCCCCGAAAGGTGGAACGAAAAAAGGCGGAAACTTTATTGCCACAAACAGCAACGCCGGCATTCGAATAGGCGCGACTACGTGAGGTGGGGACAGATAATAAAAACAAAAAACTCAACGAACTCTTTTTCCATCATCTTTATTTTAAATGTGACAAAATGAACTAGCAATGTACGGTAATTTTGGCGTTTTGCTAAATAGTTGACTGCATGACTTCTCGGTCTGTCGCCAGAAATAGCGGATGTATGCAGGCAGTCTGGTAATGTGGGCTTGTGTTTAGTTTTTCTAGAGTGTACTAGAACAGGGGAGTGCTCGGAACGAGCTTCGAAAAGTGAAGCCCAAACAGGGTCAATCCGCTTGCAGCGCTGCGATCGGTAGTCTGCAATGTGTCGTCGTTTAAGAGTTGGGCGCGGCTCCGCCGAAATGGTGGAGTGCTAGAATGCCCGCTTCCTACTCAAAAGGCCCAGGTTCGAATCGCAGCTGTAGACGGTGGGTTTTTATTTTTAGTGTCACCTTTTATAGCTGTAGTGGTTTTCCTTTGTTTCTTAAAACTAGCTTCAGTTGCTACGTGTTGGTTCCAAAAGTAACGCAATATGTGAAGTAAAATAGAAGAAATTTGACAGTGAGTGCAGTTATTTACAGCGCCACCGCCCGGGATTGAACAAAAACGTAAAGTATAGCCTCCGAGATTTTCGCGAATATGAGACTCGAAACGAGATTTCACATTTTGCGTTACTTTTGGAACCAACACGTATCAACTGAAGCTAGTTTTAGGAAACAAAGGATAACCAACACAGCTATAAAATGTGACACTGAGAATAAAAACACACTATCTGCAGCTGCGATTCGAACTCGGGCCTTTTGAGTGAGAAGCGGGCATTCTACCCCTGCACCACTTCGACGGAGCCGCGCTCAACTCTTAAACGACGACACATTGCAGACTACCGATCGCAGCGCTGCAGGTCGATTGACCCTGTTTGGGCTTCACTTTCTGTACATTGGTGCTGCGGCCGTTACGAGCACTCCCCTGTTCTAGTACACTCTAGTTTTTCGCATTGTCGTTTCAACATGGCATCGCTCATCGTCGTTCACTTTTGCTAGAGTGTACTAGAACAGGGGAGTGCTCGGAACGAGCTACGATAAGTGAAGGCCAAACAGGGTCAATCCGCATGCAGCGCTGCGATCGGTAGTCTGCAATGTGTCGTCTAAGAGTTGCGCGCGGCTCCGCCGAAGTGGTGCAGGGGTAGAATGCCCGCTTCCCACTCAAAAGGCCTGGGTTCGAGTTGCAGCTGTAGATCGTGGGTTTTTATTCTTATTTTGACCTTTTATAGCTGTATTGGTCTTCCTTTTATAGCTGTTGGTTTTCCTTTGTTTCTTAAAACTAGCTTCATTTGCTACGTGTTGGTTAAAAAAATAACGCGAAATGTGAAGCAACATAGAATAAATTTGACAGTGAGCGCAGTTATTTGCAGCGCCACCACCCTGGATTGAACAAAAACGTAAAGTATGGCCTGCGAGATTTTCCCGAATGCAATAGTCAAACAAGATTTCCCATTTTACGTTACTTTTTGTAGCAATACGTAGCAACAGAAGCTTGTTTTAAGGAACTGAGGAAAACCAACACAGCTATAAAAGGTGACACTAAGAATAAAAACCCACGATCTACAGCTGCGACTAAAACCCGGGCCTTTTGAGTGGGAAGCGGGCATTCTACCCCTGCACCACTTCGGCGGACGACACATTGCAGACTACCGATCGCAGCGCCGCAGGTGGATTCACCTTGTTTGGGCTTCACTTTCTGTACATTGGTGCTACGGCCATTCCGAGCACTCCCCTGTTCTAGTACAGCCTACTTTTGCGCAGTGATTTCAGGCGTATCGTCCATAGCCGAATTCATTGCATATATTGTCACGGGGTCGTGATGTCGACGAAGACAGCAGTCAGCACGTCCGAGATGAAACTGTTTATTTGGCCGAACTTGTGGCCGGGAAACTGAAAGCCAAACTACAGCAATACACTGATAGCGGCGAACAGAGCGTTGACCGTCGATCAACTGACAAGCGGTGAAGCGCGTTGGCATTTATGCATGTGCCGTAGAATATTCCAGCGTTATCGCTGGTTGTCGCGCAATCTCTAGAACAAAATGATCTACAATCATCGCGAAGCTTCTCGAACAATGAGGCGCGGTTTGCGCTGAGCGTTGCTGAGTTTTTGTGGGCGAAAACCGAATGCAGCAAAAGTAATAAGAAACACACGTGGCAATGCCCCCCTCTGAAAAAGCATCGTCCCGATGCTTAAAGCAGAACACGGGGGGGGGGGGGCTAATGCAGGCAACAATAAATAACAACAATAAAGCAAGAAAGTACAATAAAGAATAAGCACTAGCAATAATAAACAGCAATATTAAGGCAAAAGTACTGTCCTCAGATTCACTAACGCGCGTAATATGGCTTGAGTCGCACGACATGGACGACTTCAGGTCGCGCACGGCGCTGCTGAGAGTTCGTAATGCCGTCAGGGACAACCTCGTAGTCGAGTGCGCCGAGGCGTCGAAGTACCCTGTATGGTCCGAAGCATCGTCGAAGAAGCTTCTCACTAAGTCCTCGTCGGCGTATTGGCGTTCATACCCATACACGGTCACGGGGTTGGTATTCCATGTGGCGTCGTCGAAGGTTGTAGCGGCAGCTGTCAGTCGTCTGCTGGTTCTTGATCCGTAGGCGGGCGAGCTGTCGTGCTCCTTCGGCGCGCTGTAGGTAGGTGGTCACGTCGATGTTTTCCTCGTCGGTCACGTTTGGTAACATGGCGTCGAGCGTCGTTGCCGGGTTCCGTCCGTAGACCAATTTGTATGGCGTCATCTGCGTCGTTTCCTGTACGACCGTGTTGTACGCGAAGGTCACGTACGGAAGGATGGCGTCCCACGTCTTGTGTTCGACGTCGACGTACATGGCCAGCCTGTCGGCGATGGTCTTATTTAGACGCTCGGTGAGGCGTTGGTCTGTGGGTGGTACGCGGTGGTGCGGCGGTGGCTTGTGTGGCTGTATTCCAAGATCGTCTGAGTTAGGTCAGCCGTAAACGCCGTACCTCTGTCCGTGATGACAACTTCTGGGGCGTCGCGTCGAAGTACGATGCTCCCAACAAAGAACTTGGCTACCTCAGCGGCACTGCCTTTGGGCAGGGCTTTTGTTTCGGCGTAGCGGGTGAGGTAGTCGGTAGCCACGACGATCCATTTATTTCCGCAAGTCGACGTTAGGAACGGCCCCAGGAGGTCCATCCGATCTGCTGGAATGGTGGCCGAGGAGGCTCGATCGGCTGAAGGAAGCCTTCTGGTCTTGTGGGCGGTGTCTTCCGTCGCTGACAGTCTCGGCACGTCCTTACGTAGCTAGTCACGTCGGCGGCAAGGCGCGGCCAGTAGTATTTTTCCTGTACTCGTGCGAGCGTGCGACAGAGTCCGAGGTGTCCAGCCGTCGGGTCGTCGTGCAGGGCATGCAGAATTTCTGGTCGCAGTCCCGAAGGTACAACGATAAGGTAGCTGGCTCGGGCCGGAGAGAAGTTCCTCTTTACGAGGACGTTGTTTTTCAAGGAAAATGATGCCAATCCTCGCCTGAATACTTTTAGGACAACGATGGTCCTGCCCTCCAGGTATTCCACTAGACCCTTCAGTTCCACGGTCGGCTCGCTGTCGTTCGGCGAAGTCGTCGGCACTGTCATCAGAAGCCCAAGAAGCTGTCATCATCTTGGTCGTCGGGCGGTGGTGTGTCGACGGGGGCACGAGACAAGCAGTCGGCGTCGGAGTGTTTCCTTCCGGACTTGTACACGACAGTAATGTCAAATTCTTGAAGTCTTAGGCTCCATCGTGCGAGACGACCTGAAGGGTCCTTCAAGTTAGCTAGCCAACACAAGGCGTGATGGTCGCTCACAACTTTGAAGGGCCTGCCGTGAGGTAGGGGCGAAACTTTGACGTAGCCCAGATGATGGCGAGGCACTCCTTTTCTGTTGTGGAATAGTTGATCTCTGCTTTAGACAGCGACCGGCTAGCATAACTGATAACCCTTTCCAATCCACCCGTCCGCTGCACAAGGACGGCGCCGAGTCCTACGCTGCTTGCGTCAGTGTGAATCTCCGTATCGGCGTATTCATCAAAATGCGCGAGTATCGGAGGCGTCTGCAGGCGTCGCTTCAGTTCATGAAATGCTTCGACTTGCGCTGTTTGCCACCTGAATTCGACGTCCGTCTTCGTCAGCTGCGTTAATGGCTCGGCGATCCGTGAAAAGTCTTTCACAAAGTGTCTGTAATAGGCGCACTAGCCGAGAAATCGGCGCACGACCTTCTTGTCGGTGGGTGGCGGGAAAGCGGCGATGGCAGCTGTTTTCTGCGGGTCTGGGAGCACTCCAGTTTTGCTGATCACGTGACCCAAGAACATGAGCTCCTCGTACGCGAAGTGGCACTTGGCTGGCTTCAGGGTGAGCCCGGAGTTCTTGATTGCTTGAAGTACGGATTGAAGTCGCTGGAGGTGTTCGTCGAAGTTCGAGGAATACACAACGACGTCGTCCAAGTAAACAAGACAAGTCTGCCACTTCAAGCCAGCTAATACAGTATCCATGACTCGTTGGAAAGTCGCAGGTGCCGAGCAAAGACCGAAGGGCATGACCTTGAACTCGAACAGGCCGTCGTCCGGTGTTATAAAGGCGGTCTTTTCTCGGTCTCTCTCGTCGACTTCGATTTGCCAGTAGCCGGTCTTCAGGTCCATCGACGAAAAGTACTTCGCGTTGTGGAGTCGATCCAGGTCGTCGTCTATCCGTGGGAGAGGATACAAGTCCTTCTTTGTGATTTTGTTCAGGCGACGATAATCGACGCAGAAACGTAGGGTCCCATCCTTCTTCTTCACTAACACCACGGGAGACGCCCACGGGCTGTTGGACGGGTGGATGATGTCGTCGCGTAGCATTTTTTTTTTTTTTTTTTTTTTTTTTTTTTATTTGCGACATAGACTTGCCCTTAAGGCATAATATTTGTTTTGTATATTTGTGTTAAATGTGCGCCGTTAGGCCGGTGTTGTGTATGAAGTGAAGAAGTGTCTTGTGGAATGTGTTGTCATGTATCCATCGGTCATAACTGTTTGTGTCACTGTAGCGAAGACCAGCTTGTAGGAGATGACGGGAGCGTTCCGACTGTAATCCTTGGCATGTCCATATAAGGTGGTATGCATCTGCTTGTATCACCGGAACAGAACAGTACGGGCATGTAGAACCAACTGGTAAATGCGACCAGTTCCATGTTGAAATAACAGCCGGTGTAAGGGCCACCCCTGCCCGAAGCCTCCTAAGCACAACTTCCTCCGCCCTAGTAAGGTGAAGGGGGAGAGAGCAGACACACGGTGGGATAAGAGCGCGTGTATCCTGCCGGAGAACATTTTTACGGGCACGGAGAGTATTTAGGGGTTGAGGTGGAAGGGGAATAGATGGGAGGTCTGTATTAGGAGCGTAGCATTTCATCGACTTGTTTCTTAACGGCCTCCCGTTCCCGCGTCGAAACCCGGTAGGGACTCTGACGGTGTGGTCGAGCATTTTCTTCTGTTATAATGCGGTGCTTAGCAAGGGGCGTTTGTCGGACCCGCGATGACGACGAGAAACAGTCCTTGTATTCCTGCAGAAGGCGTCGAAGCTGTTGATGTTGGCGAGCGGGAAGACTCGGGTTTACGTCGAAGGGTGGCTCAGGGCTCGTCGTCATAGCTTCGTCAGAATCTGAAAAGGCAAACGCATCGCTGACGGCCAAGATTTCTTCGATGTATGCAATCGTCGTGCCCCTGCTCATGTGTCTGTATTCCTGGCTGAAGTTCGTTAGCATCACGCTTCCTTTTCCTTCATGTAACCGAGCAATGCCCCTTGCGACGCAAATGTCACGGTCTAGCAGCAAACGCTGATCGCTCTCGATGAAACATTCGATGTCTTCAGCTTTTTCGGTGCTGACGGAAATTATGACGCCGGTGTGAGGCGGGATGGTGACTTGATCCTCGAGCACGTTCAGGGAATGTTAACATGGATTCATATCCGGCGGTGTCGTTTTGTCCGGCGATAGGGTTATTGATTTGGTTCTTAAGTCGATGACGGCGCCGTGATGGTTTAAGAAGTCCATGCCAAGTATGACGTCCCTGGAGCAGTGTTGCAAGATTACGAAACTCGCAGGATACGTGCGATTATTGATTGTGACTCTTGCTGTGCAGACTCCAGACGGCGTTATTAGATGGCCTCCAGCGGTACGAATTTCGGGGCCTTCCCAAGCAGTCTTAACTTTCTTCAACTTCGTGGCGAAGGGCCCACTGATGACGCAATAGTCGGCTCCAGTATCGACGGGAGCGGTGACGTTGTGGCCGTCGATGAGAACGTCGAGGTCGGTAGTTCGTCGTCTTGCGTTGCATAGAGTTTCCTAAAATGACCTAGAGGGAGCTCTGGCGCTGCGATCGTTCAGCCACCATGGGAATGATGGGTAGTACACGGATTTGTCTAGTCTTCGTGCTTGTGGGCTTCGAACGCACTTGTGGCTTTGTTTATTGCTGTGTTTCGGTTTTCTTTCGGATAAAAGAATGGATCGTTGTGAACTTCGTGACCAGATTTGAATCGGTGAGCCTAAAGAAGTTAAAGTGGTGAAGTGAAACTGCTGACTTTTGCTGAACTTCGTTTTGCGACAAAGCGGATGCAGGCGACGCGGAGCCAAACGGAGCCGAAAGAACGAAGTTTAGACAAATCCGTGTACTACCCATGATTCCCATGCTGGCTGAAGCGCGTTGCATTGCACCTCCCATAGACACTAGCGCCAGAGTTCCCTCTAGTAAGTATTGCAGGAAACTCTATGTTGCGTTGCGGTTGGGTCGCGGCGTCGGGTCACGGCTGCGTCGGTGTGTTCCGCCGCTTCCATGTTGCGTCGTCGGGTCTTCGGTCCGCGAGATTTCGTCGTCAGGGGCCTGTCTGGTTCGCGTCGTGTTCTGAAGGTTTCGTCGCGGCGTCGTCGTCGGCGGCGGAGGATCTTCGGTAGTTCGTCGTACAGCAACCGCACCTCCATCGGTTGCTGCCCTTAGTTTTCCGGATACGGGCTAGGCGACCGGCCCCAGTTTGGGCCAGTGTACGGCCGGCGGTGCGGTGACATGTAGCGGCCGGGCGACGGCGAGCGGGAAGGAAGTCGTTCTTGCCGCTGTGTTCCGGTGAGGTAGTCGTCGATGTCGCGAGGCCGTTCGCCTGGCCGCGGGCGCGGCGCGTTGATGGCGAATCCGCGTAGTCCGATCTGTCGGTACTGGCAGCGGCGGTACGTGTGGCCGGCCTCCCCGCAGTGGTAGCAGAGCGGGCGGTTGTCAGGGGCGCGCCAAACGTCGGTCTTCCTCGGCGCGGATCGCTGGCCGGCTGGCGGGCGGTATGACGTCGGTGGTGGTGGTGGCGGTGGTGCCTGGCGGCGGAGCTGCTGGGGTGGCGCGGCGTCTTGACGTGGGCGAGGAGGGGGGGGGGGGGCGTTGCGTCGGGCTGCAGCAGCATAGCTCATGGCTTGCAGCTGCGGCGGTGCCGGCTGAGGAACACCCAGTGACTGTGTGATTTCCTCGCGTACGACGTCAGCAATCGACGTAACTTCGGGCTGTGCAAACGGCGCAAGCTTTCGCAGCTCCTCTCGCACGATTGCTCGGATCATTTCGTGGAAGTCGTCGGAGCCGAGGTCATGAACAGCTGCGCTGTCTTGAAATGCGCGGCGATTGTACTGCCGGGCGCGCATCTCGAGCGTCTTCTCGATGGTCGTTGCTTCCGAGACGAATTCTTGAACTGTCGATGGGGGGTTGCGCATCAGCCCGGCGAAGAGCTCCTGTTTGACTCCCCGCATAAGAAAGTGGACCTTCTTGTCCTCGGGCATGACAGGGTCTGCGTGACGGAACAGCCTTGTCATCTCTTCCGTGAAGAGCGCCACGTTTTCGTTCGGCATCTGCACGCGGGTCTCGAGCAGAGCCTGAGCACGCTCTTTCCTGACGACGCTCGTGAATGTCGCGAGGAACCTGGTGCGAAAGATGTCCCACATTGTCAGGCTTCGCTCTTGGTTCTCGAACCAGGCCCGAGCGGCGTCTTCCAAAGCGAAATAGACATGCCGTAGCTTGTCTTCGCTGGTCCAGGCATTGAAAATCGCGACTCGGTCGTACGCTTCAAGCCAGCTTTCCGGGTATTCGAACGACCATCCGCGGAAGGTTGGCGGCTCCTTGGGCGTCCGGAGAAGGATCGGTGCGGGGTGCACAGCGTCTGTCATCGTCGTTGTGGTCGAGGTCAGGGTCTTTGGTTGCCGGGTCTTTTCAGGTAGAGGCCCGTGCTCTGGCGGTAGACCTTGTTGCCTGCGGCTTGCTCCCTGCTCGGCCTTGGCGTCGACGTCTTCTTTGCGACTCGGGCTTGGTTCACGGCTTGACGGGGGCGTCCGGAACATGGACGAACAGCACCTCCACCAGATGTCACGGGGTCGTGACGTCGACGAAGACAGCACTCAGCACGTCCGAGATGAAACTGTTTATTTGGCCGAACTTGTGGCCGGGAAACTGAATGCCAAACTACAGCAATACACTGATAGCGGCGAACAGAGCGTCGACCGTCGATCAACTGACAAGCGGTGAAGCGCGTTGGCATTTATGCATGTGCCGTAGAATATTCCAGCGTTATCGCTGGTTGTCGCGCAATCTCTAGAACAAAATGATCTACAATCATCGCGAATCTTCTCGAACAATGAGGCGCGGTTTGCGCTGAGCGTTGCTGACAGTTCTTGTGGGCGAAAACCGAATGCAGCAAACGTAATAATAAGAAATGCACGTGGCAATATGTTGTTACCTGGCGCGACACTTCACCGAAGCTAAAGTAGAGAAGCGTTCGTATGACTGCCGACTGCTATTGCTGGCGAACGGCCGACGTGCTGCCGCTCATCTTGGCGATGAATGCGACACGCTACGCGAAGAAACGCTGCGCTGTGTTCTACCGCAAAAGCTTTTCTTTCACGGCTGGTCTCTCGCTCCATTGGTTTCCCCTTGATTCAACAACGTGAGTTTTTGAACTATTGTAATACTGTGCTCATGGAGCATCATCGCATTTTTCGCCCCTTATCTCTAAAGCATTTTGCTGTATGATATGCCGCGTTGTAGTAGACATTGATCCTCTCTATCTGCAGGTCCGAACCTCCGTGATAGCTCCCAGTGTGGTCGATACCGCGCTTGTCGGAGATCACCTACCAGAATTTCAGAAAGATAAACTTGAGATGTACACGTACAAGCGCAATATTTGGATAATACAATACAGCTCACTTCTCAAAGCCTTCTTCTTCGTCTTCCTCTTCTCTCGCACACGGCCATTAGTGAGCGGTAAAGACGCAAAGAAAAAAAAATATCGCGTACGTATCAAAGCAGCGCCCTCAAAAAGTATTTCCTAACTTCGTGCCACGTAGCGTAAAAGCGCGACATCGTTCCCGCTTCCGGTTGCAACGTCCCTTATATTTACTTTTTGCTCGCTGTTGCCCCCCGATACGCAGATGGCGACGGTTGTAGCCTGCCGCCATTTTCTTGACATGTGGGCTTCTATATAAACTTCGCTACCAGTTTGGGTATAACCTGCTGCATGCAGGGGCGTAGAACACGCGCCTGGAGCTCGCTGATCTTTGGAACATACGAGTACAAGGGCACGATCTATGGGACGCGGGTTGCCAGTGCGTGAACAATGTGCTAGCTGACGTTCCACGCAGTGCACTTCGTGGAACCTTCACTCGTTCATACACTCCGTGGAACGTCAGCTAGCACATCCTGCACGCACTGTCAACTCGTGTCCCATGAGTCCTGTTCCTGTTCCGTGCAGTCTAACGCAATTTGAAGGTTATCGCGAGAGCGTCGACCGAGAACTAGAACTGCTAGAACAGCGCCACGGCCCAGAATCCTCTTTGGAGGAGACGGAGGTATCAGGCAAGCTTCACTCGCTCTTTTTGCTGTTCCTTAAGCTGCGATCACTCCTCTCCGAAGAGGGTGCTTTTTCAATCCTTTTCTTTATGTCGTCGAGGCATTTTTATTGCGACAAGTGGTCTGGAATCTCATCGGGCATTGCAGCAGTTATACCCCAATGCAAATATCATTTGTACCCCCTTGCAATTTTTTACACGAAAGTGTTTTATGCCGGGGTCCACCACGGCTCCACTGACGTATTTCCGTCATGAAGGTGACGTAAAATATACCCTAACAGATGGCAAAGAAAAAACTAAGAAAAAGTTCCGTTGCCGGGAGTCGAACCTGCGACCCCTCGCTCCGTATCGCGCGGCGCGAAACCACTCGGTCACAGAACGCACGTTCTCCAGCTTGCTAACAGCGAGCTATTTATATACACCATTTGCCGTTGGCGCTACTGAGAGCTCGGTGGCTTCAGCGTGTTCTTGTTATTACTAGCGAGATGGCGCGCAGAGCGCGCAAGGCCCGCTTTATAGGTCGTCGCTCCGCGCGTTGCGATGCGAGCGCACCTCTACAGGCGGTGTCTGTAGTGCGCGCGCTTACCTCGTGATGGGGGTGGTATGTACATATTTTGCTTTGACCACAAGCTTACGTTGACGTTACAGAGAGCACGAAGGTCACTTCGCTCGGTGCAGCGGCCCCGTTTCCGAAAGTACCGCGCTGCTCACACACAAAGAAGTAACAATTGTGACAGTTGTTAGTTCGCGCTCGTCCTGTGTATGTTCTCTTCGTGCGTCCTTTCTGCTTTAGAGCGCGCTGCAAGTTTCGAGCTGCTTGCCGTTCTTCGCGTGACATTACAATTTGTTGCTATAGCATTCATTCCTTCGCCCTTGTGGCGAAACAATGCGCAATAAACGCTCAACTACCCCTGTGAAGACATGTTTCACTTTCGTGTTATACCAATTCCTAGGAAAGGGGGATAAGCCAGTTTTTTTTTAATGATATCGCGTGAGCATTGACGCCTGGACATGGCAGCGTATAATATAGGCGAGAAGCAACGGCATTTCTCACATGACGCGCAAGGGCAGACAGCACACTTGTGCGCGAGGGCCGTCTGCCATGCTGTTGGATACGAGAAGCATATGCGCGGTCAGCCTTATCTGTGCCAGCTTGTGTGCAGAAAGCCGGTATCACGCTGATCGACGTGTCCCTGATCTCGCTGCTTGTCGCTGATATAAGAAGCTACCGTATCCTGGGGTCGACGCTCGCGCGATATTTAAAAAAAAAAGTCACAGTTTCGCCGCAAGGGCGAAGCAATGAATGCGATAGCAAGGAACTAATGCTATACGAAGTGAGGCTCGCCAATGGATACTCTCAGTTTGAACAGCGCTTCTGTTGCAAGGCGGCCGCCTTGCAACAGGCGGCCGAAGCAGCGAAGGAAACTAGCGTGTTTCACGTGTCGCCTCTTTGTTGACGCTGCAAGATATTGGAATCGAGACGCTTACGCCGTCTCCGTGGTGGACGCCCATGGCTCGCTCGTCAACGCAGCCACGGTAGTTACCAACTTCACCCACGAAGCAGAAGAAATGGCCATTGCGGTGGCCCTTCAAAGCTGCACGGGAGCCTCTATCATTTACTCGGACTCCAGAACAGCCATAAGAACTTTTTCGGCTGCCCTCGTCTCTTCGAAGGCAGCTACAGTTGTCAACAAGCTCTTCTACCAAGAAAGGGGCGAAGATAATTTCCCGTCCTCACACATTACATGGTTCCCGGCTCACATGGGAAACATTTCCGGATCTTCTTCCTGCAACCCAAACGAGCGGGCACACCAACTGGCGCGAGAGCTCACTTTCCGCGCCTGCGGTCCACCCCCTCGCTTCAATGCAGCCTGCAGGAACCTCGATAACAAAGACCCGCTCGTGTCATACCACGAACTCACCTCTCATCATAGGTTAGGACGTCGAACTTTTCCTCCTCCTCACACAAAGCTCAACAGAGCACAAGCAATCACTTACAGACAGTTGCAGACTCGAACATACATAACACCGACGACACTAAGCAGGAGCAATCCTGACTTTCCTGCTGTATGCTCATACTGTGGCCACGAATACAACAATTTCGAGCACATGCTCTGGCTGTGCCCTGCCAACGCGGGTACAGATTTTTCTGACCAGTCGTCATGGGACTCAGCGCTTCAAAGCACAGAGCTCATAGCTCAGCTCAAGGCTGTCCAGAGGGCCCGGGCCGTCGCCGAAGGACTCTGTCTACCGGCCCCGACCTGGGTGGAGCCGCCGGACTGATTGACGGGGCCTTCGGCACCGCTTTCTTTCACCTCAGGACCTGAATAAAGTTCGTACTCACTCACTCAAGTGTCGAGCTGTGACACTTGATAGTTCGCGCTCATCTTCTGTTTGTTCGTTTAGCGGCGTCCCTGAGCTCGAGTGACATTCGTACGCGCCGTAACATGAGCGCGGACATCACGGTGAAAGCGTGAAACATTCCTCTACCCCTCGCCACGAGAAAACCGCGCGAGCAGACAGCGGAAGGGCAAGCTTCCCCCATGCGCAAATATAAGAAGAAGCGAGCGAGCTCGCCGACGACTTTTAAATGCGCCCGTCGGGCTCCTAGCGCCACCTCGCTGGTAATGAAGAAACGCTTATTATCGCCTGCTGTCTCCGAGTCCGTCCAGCGCTAAATGGTGTGTATATAACGCTCGCCGTTAGCTACGTGGAGGACCTGTGTTTCGTGGCGTAGTGGATAGCGCCGCTCGCTGCGGAGCAAGAGGTCCCTGGTTCGATTCCGCGCTTCGGAAGCATTTTTCTAAGTTATTTTTCTGTGGGGACTTTATAGATATATACATACCGTATACATATATGGTGCATGACGGCGGCGACGGCGACGGCAAAATCCAGCCGAGACTGTCCATATAATTGCTATCGCAATAAAATTGCAAGGGCGTACAATTGTATTGTCAGGCGAAGACAGTATGACGATTTTATACTTTGTGCGATTTAGCAAGTCGTTCAAACGAAGCAGTGTCAAGCACCAGCCTTACTAGATCTTTCCCACCAATTTTCTTATCGTCTTCGAAGAGCCAGCCAAGTCTACGCTGATCACAACAAACGGAAAGCTGAAAATAGAAAGGGTGGCGAGTTCGTCCTGGAGGTGATTGTAGTCACATGGAACAGACAACAAGGGCGAATATAATGTGAAATACTGACAGGCACGTAGCCAGAATTTTTTTTCGGGGCGGAGGGGGGGGGGGGGGTAAGGCCTAATTGTTCGAAAGAAAGTATTTCCATGGCAAAAATAAAACAAAAGTTGCCCGGGAATATAGAAGGCCGGACGAATTTCGGGGGGGGGGGGCGCCCCCCCCCCCTTGCCTACGTGCCTGAATACTGATTTTGAATGTTCCGAAACAGGCCGCTGTAGGCGCTCATGCGGTGATCTTCAAATTGCGCTATCGACTATATGTTCATCAGATCAGCGAGCACCTGGCGCGTGCGCTACGCTCCTGCAGTGTCCAGGTAGCGCATGTGCCAACAGAAGTGTTAAGGCACTCCTTTGGAAACGTAAAAGACAAGCTGTCAAAAGAAAAATTCCCAGTCGTTGTCTACAGTATGCCGCGCGCAGACAGTGATCGATGTTACGACGGCAAGACAGGCAATTTTCAGCAAAAATTCAAGCAGCACATGTACACGTAAAAAAAAAAAGAGAGAGAGAACGTATCATCGAACGCTCTGGACGAACACGCAAAAGCAATTCGCCATGATGTTGACTGGGAGAACGCAAACATTACAAAAAAAAAACAGAAAATAACTGGACTTCCCGCTTTATTTCTTAAACTCTTACAATCCAGACCACTGCGCACACACGTAATCGCAATGACGGCAGCCTCCCACACGTGTACGCACGTTGGCTGCCTCGCAGCTTAAAACCAATATAACCGGACCAGGGGCGTAGCCAGAAATTTTTTTCGGGGGGGGGGGGGGGTTCAACCATACTTTATGTATGTTCGTGCGTGCATTTGTATGTGTGCGTGCCTATATACGCAAGCAAAACTGAAAAATTTCGGGGGGGGTTTGAACCCCCCCCCCCCCTTGGCTACGCCCCTGAACCGGACCATTTCCGCTTTCATCCTCATTGTGAACAAAGCACCTCTACGGGAGCCGAAACGTCCTCGTCTTTTACAAACTTTCATGGTTGGTGTCCCTCTTTAATTTTTGCGCGACATCAAGATGAATTAAAATTACGCTTCAATCATGCTTCTGCAAAACAACCACTATCGAATTTTGGGTTACAGCAACTGCTATTCTATAGAGAGAGAGAGAGAGAGAAAGCTCTTTAATGAAAAACAGAGAATTCTGCCGGCGTACCTAAAGGCGCCTACATGCTACTCTGTATAGGGGAGGGGAGTGAGGACAGAAAGGCCCTAGGAGGAGGAGGGCAGAAAAGGAGAAGGAGAAAAAAAAGAAGATAATATGATCGTGGTATGTACATGTCACAGCGTAATGATGCTGATGTAAGTTAATTTACAGTTTATCAATTCGGTGAATGTCCTCGAGGAATCGGAACAGAAATTTTAAAATTTTACGTTGCTGAGAAGGAGAAGACGTAGGTCCGAGTATATTCCTGAGATCTAGCGGTGCTTGGGAAGTTGAGCATATACTACTTTCGAGACAAGTTCTTTCTTCTCTGTATGCCTGGCAACTAAATAGTGCCCATTAACTCAATAAGAAGTTACGTTTGCGAGATTGCTCTGGTAGTTCAATTTTCATTTGCACAAGGCTGGTGTGAAGTAGTTCCACCTCTGCCATTTCTGCGGTGTAATGAACCGAAGACGATGTATCACTTCTATCTTACTGTGCCGTATACGCTGGTTCTCCATACAAAGAAACACTTCTCTAGGCTTCGTTTCGTAAAATTGGTCTTAGATTAACTTCCCCAAATATTCTCTTTTTTTTTTCTTTTGTTCAAGGGGGGGGGTGGAGGTCCGGGATTTTAAAGGGGTCCTCCGACACTTTCTTTGAAGCGCCTACATCGGTGCCGACCGCATCAACGCGTAGTAGCGCCCGCCAGAACTATTGCGGGTGGATATGACGACACAGAGCGCTGGCCTGTGATTGGATAAATGTAACGTCAGAAGTGACCGTGGCGTTGCATAAAAAAACGATTATGATTGGGTTTCGTTTTTCTTTAGCATGCTTTTTCACTGAACGCCGAATAGACTGACGCTCTTAGACTTTTTCAGCTTTAAAACTGCAGCGCCGAGCAAAGAATGCGCCGAACGCCATGGCGATGGAGGAAACGTGCGGGGGACGCTCCAGGCGCCGTTATTTGCAGAAACTGAAGAAAAAAAATGTAAGAGCGTCGATCTAGACGCCCTCGCAATAAGAAAAATCACTAAAACTACAAAACATGATATAGGCGTTCGCGAGCTACCTCGTTTCGCACGAGCGAGTCACTTTCCAAACACCATATTGTTTGTTACGATCGCAACGGCGTCCTCAATACTTTTGAAATAACGGGCAACATGATATGCAAGCTTCCCGTACGTAGGATCTTTCAGTTCATCTCATTGGGGAGCCTTCAAACGTCACAGGGCGGGTGAAACGAGGTCGTATGACCCCGCGAAAATCAAGTTGAGGGTAGGCGTCCATTTTATTGTCTTCTGAGTTTTCTAGGCTGAACAACTTCGGACTGCGTGCCCCTATCACTGCCATTCTTGCGCAGTAATCTCTTCAGTCTTCAGTCTACGCAACCCGCAAGTAAGCAATGTAAAACAACGAAGTCTGGAAAAGTGTTAGAGGGCCCCTTTAAGCTACAAGCAGGTCTGCTTTGCAATGTACAGTTTCATTTGAAACGCACAAAAAAAATTGGTGAAAATGAGTTCTGCGGAATCCCGCGAGGTGGCGGTAGGGTTATGAAAGGGGAAATTGACAATCCGCCTTCGCGCTGCCAATTGCTAGCATCCTGGTTACCTTAGTTGGTAGAGCGATCGCTTCGCAAAGGCGCTGGTCGCGGGTTCGATCCCCGGACCTGGTGGACCTTTTGGTCAACTAAGACTCTTTCTGTCTGAGAAATTCGTATGGATTTCGTGTTGGCTTTACGCTGCAAACGGGTGATTGTCAAATCCCCTTTAAAAATTGCTCTGGTTATTGGATATAATTCTTGTTCTTCTTTGTTGTAAATTCTCTTACAAAATCGAACTTCTATTCTATATGTCTTCAAATAGCTTTTGTTTCTTTCCTTTCTTTAACTGCCTAATTGCCTCTAGTTATCATTAGTAATATTGTCATTATTATACTTTAAGTATCACACCCGCATCATCAAACCAACCAAACGAATCAAGTTGAACTCGTCCAAGCTAGTGAAATTAGTGTTCCGACGGTAAATTGTCGGCGAGTGCCATCATCTCCTGGATGTGGCGGACGTAGCGCACCAGGAGCTGCCACGGCGTGAGGTGTAGGCCTTTGGGTGGTGTTGCCTGTATCGTGCTTGTTCATGCTGACCATGGCACGTGATGCGCGCTCTGGTGCGCATAGATCGATGATGGTGTATATGAACGGCGACAATAAACCCCGCTGCACGTTGCTGCTCCCGGATTTATTGTTTACAGTCTACCTTTTATCAGCCTGTCTGTGGCGGATAAATTGCCCAGCACACATGGGCAAGTCATGGATGCTGTTTTTTCACCTTGACTCACGGAAGTGTGCTCCCAGTAAAATGTTCAAAAAGAGTAACCAGCCCCAGGTTGTTCCCACTGCGTTACAGCAATACTGGAAGGATCATTAAAGGAAAATGATCAACCGCAGAAGGTCATCTTCAGCACACGACTGCTTATGTAGCTCAACTGTTACTCGCCAGGCCAAGAGTCTGGGTTATAGAAAGGCCTCTGAGATAAATATATAGGGCGATCCGCTCTGGTCAAGTGCTGTTGTTCTTGAAGCCTTTGTTTGAAATTATGTGCAGAAGCATAAAGTGGCAGTAGGAAATTCCAAGAGATAATAATAATTGTTGGGGTTTCACGTCCCAAAACCACGATATGATTATGAGGGACGCCGTTGTAGAAGGCTCCTGAATTTCGACCACCTGGGGTTCTTTAACGTGCACCTAAATCTAAATACACCGGCCTCTAGAACTTCGCCTCCAACGGAATGCGGCCACCGCGTCCCTTCGATCCAGAATTCGATCCCGCGACCTTCGGGAGAGCAGTCGAACACCATAACCATTAGGCCACCTCGGCGGGTGGATGGAATGAAGTGGATGGAATGAAGTGAAGAATCAAGGGATGAGGTGAAGGGGGTGAAGGGAAGGTTTTGAAAGCTGCCACATAGGTAGCCGCAGAAAGTCTGTCATTATCTTTTTGTTTTTATTTTTTATATTCTGTTATATTTTTTTCTGTGTTTAATAAGCAGAAAGGTAAGCGATCTAGCTAATTTCTCCACGTATCTGAAGGTCTCCTCCTCACGTCACTATACTCAAAAAGAGCCGCAGAAGTGTTTTTACATTGTTTGAAAACTAAGACAATCCCGTATGTAAAAGTGTGAGCGTGAAGGAGGCACACAAGCGTCGATTTATAGCAGAATAGGAATTTTTATTCTTATTTTTTCGGTGAACGCAAGCGAATTTTTACCACAATGTACGAAGAAGCCTTCTAAGTAGGGGTGTGCGAATATCAAATTTTTCGAATACGAATCGAATACGAATATCCACCTTCGAATATCGAATCGAATATCGAATATCAAAGAAAAAATGCCTCCACAGTAACAATATTTTATTTAACATGTAGCTATTTGAAAAAAAAAAAACATTACCAGCCTGCCTGGCAACACAACATACACTGCTATCTCCAGAACACAATGTCCAGGCTAGCACAATGCACATCACAACACTAGGAAATATGACGGCACAATGAAAGTAATGACTAGATGTTATCATGAACAAATATGAGTTGCTCCACATGATCAGGCAGCAGGCGTTTCCTTGCAACAGAGACACCCCCCCCCCCTGCCACTGAAAAGGCATGCTCGCTTGGAACAGAAGTGGCTGGTATAGGGATACAGTCGCGCTGAATATGACTTGCAACACGGGAGCGCGTGACCTCACGAGTTCAAAGACTGCCCATGGCTTCCACTAGCCCTTATTTCCATAACTAAACGTTGTTCTCACACTCGGGGAGAATTCCAAATAAGAAAATATAATTTAGTTGCTGAAATGAAAAGAGGTCGAAGCCATGCGCAATCTTTGAACTCATGAGGCCACGCGCTGCCGTGTTGCAAGTAACATTGAGCGCTACTGTACATGAGGCAAAGCTTTGCCAGACTGGGGTATCTGAAGGTGCCTACAGTCCGCCACCAGTCACGTGGGTCACTGTCTTTCTTCAGAAGTGGTCCCGCATAGTGAACGAGTGGTAGTGCGGCACGTTACGGCCGCATAATATTGAAAATGTACGGTTACATGATCGCCAGCAGCGCTGCACGTCGGAGATGCACCAGCAATAAATCATACGTATCGGGGCGCTCGTCGCAGGCAGATATCGTGCCTCCGTGTACTTACGATGTTTATCGCTCCTCTCGGCAACGTTTTTAACGATAAGAACGCAGCAGAAATGTGGAAGACAAGTTATTTTATGCATGATAATCGAATCGCATATTCGAATTTTTCGAATATTCGAAGTTATCGATTATTCGAAACTTTTCGAATACACGATTTTAGAATTGAATACGAATATTTCGAATGTAATATTCGGCGAATATTCGAAACTTTCGAATAGTCGCACACCCGTACTTCTAAGCTGAAAGCTGTGAACAGCACAGCATGCAGAGGTTTGCGTGTAGGTACGAAATACAGTAAAACCTCGGTGATACGATCACGGCTCGTACGAATTTCGGGGTGATACGAATTTTTCTGTGGTCCCGGCTAAGGCCCATTAGCCTGCAATGTATTGGAGTATGGTTGTTGCGAACCGATTTGCACCATGCGACGTTTGATACGAACGTACGCTAGCGCACAGTTACGAACAGGTGCTGGCCGCGCTGTCGCAAAAGGCGCGGCAGTCACGCGCTGGCGCTGGCTTGCGGGCTACGCGACCATCAACGCTGCGTCGTTGCCTCCAAAATAGCGCGCGCGAATCTTGGAAGCTTTTAGGCGCCTTCGCGTTTAGATTACAAATAACGTTGACGTCGCGTTTTTTTTGTTTTGTTTTTTTTCGATGCGTTGACGCGTGCTCCTGTGCTCGTTGATGCACGCCATGTCTCCGCAATCAGACGTTCTATGAAACAAGACTAAAACTTGGGCTGCGGGTCCGTCATGAAGTCCCATGAAAGGTGGACGAAGACACCAAGAGACGAAGCGGACAGCCTTGGCGAAGGTGCTTGGCGAAGGTGCTTGGCATCTTATCTATTGTGTGCAAAGCGCTTCTTAAGTCACTTTTGCCGCAGTATTCTGGTGTTATGCATAAAAGCGCAGTAAGATCAGGAAGGGGCTACTAGCGGTCACGGGGCACAACACATCTCGCCCATTAATTACACACGCGCGCATGCACCGTGTATTTACAAGTACAAGTATGATCGTTGACGTTTAAAAACATTACTGGAAATCATTCAGAGCTGTTCATAACGTCGCTGTGGCCCTGAGAAACACTGAAACAAAACGTATGCCAACTTTCTTTTGTCGCATACTAATTTCCCATGTTTTCTGGTGATGCGAATTTCGGATGATACGAATATTTTTGGTAACCCCGCGAGATTCGTATCACCGAGGTTTTACTGTATTCGGAGCCTTAGGCGAATTGTCGAGAAATGATGTCCTTGCGTGTACGTTTGATGAATATGCAACACAGTGAGAACTTTGCTGTCGACTTATGGCCTGAAATCGAAACTGCGGTAGATGAGCCCAATGCCATAATACACACTAACAATTGAACTGCAGGAGACACGAGATCTTAGTAAGATGGCAGACTTGGCTATAGCTTCTAATCCATATCGAGTATGAACAGCGCGAAAGCAACACTGGGCTGAAAACGAGACGTGTCCAGCACTGTTCGCGGACGGCGCATGTACCGTCTAGGTCTTGTCCCCGTGTCCCCATCGCGCTGTTTGCGCTCAAGAACTCAACAGGCGTTCGTTCAACTAAAAGGGCATGTGAGTGAATCGCGCGTAGAAAGCGTACCGTTATCAAGAAAAAATAAAGATGGCTTTATCTAAAAAAAAGGAATGACATTTATATGTGATGTCATTCATAAGTACCTTTTAGAAGTGATGGTATATTCTGTTTCACTTGTGCCCTGAATACGTACATAAGTCGTCGTAAAGTTGTTAGATGTGTCGAAGTACTCGCAAAGCCTCGGTGAGAATTTTCGAACTGGAAGCTAACAAATGATATATGAAAATTCTACACCATTTTTATTTATAGGGCATTATTCACTTCAAAATTAGATTAACAATATCTATATATGATCTATACCCCCAGTGGCCAAGTTCTAACCCTAAGGAACAAGAAGCACGAACAGAGCCAGATCAATTGGCTGATCCGCGCCTGGGAAGCAGGAAGCTTTAGTTTCGAGCTTAAACTTTCCGTAAGGGTATTCTCCAAACTTAACTGTTCTTATAGCACTTCGTTATCCTTTAGGTTTGTTCACTGGTTTCTTCTTCTTTTTTTTTTTTCTCAGAAACCGTGAAAGGCTGGTCTCCGGTCTAGGCCAAGGTCGGCCATGGTCTACCCAACTGAATCGATGCCTCTGGTGTCTTCTCCGGAACGGCGCGCAGAGCCCGTGACGCTCGTTCCTATAAATGGTGTGGCCATTCGGCTGAGTGAGCCTGAAGTTTTTCCAAGAGGAGCAGCACAACGTAAACGGACATTTTTCTTGACGTCTCGCAGGTGAGGCGCTTTTGACAGGACTGGCATTCTTTGTAAGTCATCAAATGCTCAGTGTCTAGTTGAATTGCTTACTTGCATCGAACATTGCAGATAACACTCTCGTTCCTCCTCATCTCACATGCATGAAGGGAATTGCAGTACCCAGTGATATTTCGGTCCAGGCTATTCTTGAAGATAACAATATTCGGCTTGCGTTGTCATTGTCTCGAGATGTGAGAGGCCAGCGGAGAGTTCTCGCGTTCCAACTGCACTCTAAGAAACAAAAGAGTCAAAAGAGGGTCACGGCCGCGTGACTCTCTTCGGGTGTCCATTTGACCCCTTTTGGAAGGTACAGGCAGAGAAAGAGAGTTCGCAATTCGACTGGAGTCACGGGACTCTCCTGAAGCGCGTTTCGATTGGCGGCACCGCCGTATACGCCATACATATCGCGCGCTTGCCCGCTTGCCCTTTGGCGCCGTTGTGGCGCGTTGGCTCGACGACGGAGGCGAGGAAACGCGGTGCGTGCCGCGGGTGGCGTGCCGCTTCTGTTTTCCTCTCTGTCTCCTCGTCTATTGGAATGCATTGCGTGTTGGTTGTGTTGGTTGCGCGGGTTGTGTGTCTGTTCATGCGCGTCTTCGGTGGTGTTGGTGTTGACGCCGGCTCGCCGGCTCCGTGCACGAAGTGACGCGGTGACGCTTGGAGGACGGAATATTCCTGGAGCTGCGGACAGGAACAACGGGCGCCAATTAACGGTGAGTGTACTGCTTTCGTAGGTACTAATTATACAGCTTTAGCTGGGCGGCTGCAGCAGCTCTGCGGAAGTTATCTGCCAGCCATTTCCAACAGCAGCCTGTGTCCGCAGGGCTGTTGCGGATGCCCAAATAAAGCTGTCAGTTAACGAGTTGCCACCGTTATGCGCGTTGCTGTGCAACAGGGGCGTAGCCAAGGGGGGGGGGGGGGTTGGGGGGGTTCAAACCCCCCCGAAATTTTTCAGTTTTGCTTGCGTGTATATACCCGTACACATACAAACGCACGCACGAACATACATAATGTATGGTTGAACCCCCTCCCCCGAAAAAAATTTCTGGCTACGCCCCTGCTGTGCAAGCTCCCTTATAGTGAGCGATGCAAACAATTATCAAGGGTCATTTTTTGCTGATCGCACGTTGTGTCTGCGCTACTGAATGTGCAAGATGTCGTTTTGAGATGCACTTTAGTCTACTTCATAACATTTCCATCGACCTTGAGTGTGTAGCGTGCTTCGCCGCGTGGGAACGTGAAAAAAAAAATGCCTGTGTACAGAACGTTCAGACACACTATATATAATGGTTTTTGTTGGCTTAAAGACGGTAGTTTGAGGTGCAGATATAGTACGGTGCTTCCAGAACGTACGCGGTAGTCATTCAAGTTGGACACGCTTCACCGGTAAAGTGAAAAAGCTCTAGACTTTCGACGGCGCGCGTTGGTGCAGCCGCGGCCGTGCACTCTTCCCTCGTTTCTGTTTGCTGTTTTCGTGATTTGCATACACTGCGATGACGTTGGGTGTTATTACAGAATCGAGTGAGTGTGCGTGATTGTGGGAGCTATGTGCGGTAATTCTAGCATATGACATGTCTGATCACGACGTCAAAAAGCTTGGTTCCTGACCATGCCTGTTTGCATTTGTTGTTTTGTTGTTAGCCTTTATTATGTCTGTGTGAACCACTTATTGGGTAGGTTTTGCAAACCTTTACTGCAATTTCATTTTCTCATCATAATATCACGTTCTCATTTCCAGATACCGTTTTTCATGGTGCTCACGCTGAACAGGAGCGACAACCTAGCAAGCCACAAGTCTGATGTCTCCAGCCGTCACCACTTCTTGATTTATTCTTAATCATAAGAATAAATATGGAAACATGATGCCAATTTCTGTTGTTTATTTAGCACCATATGACACTGTGCACATCACAGTCACACATTTTAGTTGGCTATACTCATACAAGCATGTAAATGAAGAATACCTTAACTTCTTAATTGGAAATCACAGACCATCTTTTCGCGCTTTCTATATAAATTTGCTAGAAAGTATGTGTTGTTTTGACGAGTTTTATTAAAATAATGCTAAAATTGAACTATTTTTTTTGCAGTCGCTGGGCAGAACGGCAAGTATTATTGCACTTGCTTAAAATGAATACTCCACTATTTTCAACAGTAGTCGCGCAAAAGTAGAGCAAGGGTCAAAGGAGTAGCTTAAAATACTTGTGGAGTCGCTTGACGCTTCGGTGTGGCTCACTTGACCCCCGTAGGTGTGTTACCGGCAAGAGTCGTCTGACTCCCTATAAGTGGTAACGTAATCCTTCGGATGAGAGTCTTTCCACTCTGCCTAGACGGTCAGGGGACTCTCCTAGAGCGAGCCAACCCTGACCCACCAAGAGAGTCACCGTGACTATTTAAACCGAGTCCTATACATGGCAAGTCAGAACTCTCCGAAAAGAGTCACGCATACTCTTTTTTTTCTTACTGTGGTGACAACGTTATCGTCTCGATCGCCGGTTTAACGCGCCCGTCTGAAGTGAGGGCATGGCCGTATTTAATCCGCACAGAAGCTTTGACACACCGACCGCTGCAGAGCCGAAACCACCGAAGACTCGGGGCAGTGCAATACCTGCAGATTTTCACTGAGGTGGTGTAACTGCGGAGACTCTCTTTGATGTGAATAGGGTCAGGTGTTGACTGAGTCCTGGAACACGTATTTCTACGGACAATGACCGATTCAATGTGCGAATATATATAGGTACTTCAACGTGATGCGCGAAAGTATTTTCCGAATTTGTGCTGTCTGCACTGCAATTAGGAAATACAGGGTGTTGTTTTGGACAATACAGATTTTTAAATAAAAATTCTATGACAGTAAACCTCCTGTTGTTTACACACACGAACTCCACGTTGAGGCGGAAATACTTTGCTTCAGCTGAAATGACACTACTGCGACTAATTAACAAAAACTCGTTAGTTAACTTCCCAATTATTGACGTGAGAGCAGGCGTTTATATTGCAAAGTTGTAGTGCGTGTGAATTTATGGCATACCTATTTTTTTAGAAATCACAGAGGCTGCACGTAATTCGAGATATTCATCATTTAATTTTGAGGGCGATACCGAAACTGACGGCGCCCGGCGCGCAGGAAACGCGACCTTTTTGTCACGTAAGACCGGAGCTACGTGTAGCAAGCAAGTGACGAATTTTGAATCAAAGCCAAAGCGGAACCCGGTCAGGAAAGTCAGCAATCATTCTGAAATACACTAGTGGACAGCTTATTCTTTGGGTGCAATCTGTGATGCTTATCTGTTTCTTTCATAAACTACAAGGAGGCGCGAAAAACTATTTCGCCAGTCTGCAAAGAAGACGCGCCGCAGTGGCTGCTCCTGAGTTTTATGTTTGACAGGCAAAGAAAACGTTGATATTGCGTTTTTCTTGCGCACAGCTCGAAAGAAACAGATAAACACCACACGCAAAGGTAAGGTGATCCGCTGGCTAAAGGGAGATGACTTGCCGCTTTCCACGAAAAGATACAGCCACGACGCATCTGCATTCAAATTGCATCACTTCCTTGTCGCGGGTAGCTCTGGTCTGGCGTAAAAGAGTGGTCGCGTTTCGTGCGCGGTCAGTTTCGGTATCGCCCTTAAAATTCAATGATGAATATCTCGAATTACGTAAAATTTTTGTGATTTCTAAAAAATGGGTATGCCATAAATTATAATAATATCTGTGGCTTAACGTCCCAAAACCACCATATAATTATGAGAGACGCCGTAGTGGAGGGCTCCGGAAATTTCAACCACCTGGGGTTCTTTAACGTGCACCTAAATCTAAGTACACGGGCCTCAAACATTTTCGCCTCCACTGAAAATGCAGCCGCCGCGGCCGGGATTCGATCCCGCGACCTTCGGCTCAGCAGTCGAGTGCCATAACCACTAGACCACCGTGGCGTGGCATGCCATAAATTGTCATGCACTAGAACTTTCTACTTAAACAACTGCCCTCAAGTCAATAAATAAAAAGTTAATTAGCGAGTTTTTGTTAATTAGTAACAGCAGTGTCAATTTAGTTGGGGCAATGTACTTCCGCCACGACGTAGAGTTCGTGTGAGAAAACGACAGGAGCTTTACTGTCATAGGACTTTTATCAAAAATATGCATTGTCTAAAAAAAAAAAAGTTTGCACTCGGCCGCGCAAGACTTGATAACAGTGTAGCTGGTCGATCCAAGTAGGAGGCTTTATCGGCTCATACTAGGTCACTTGGCTAACGCTAGGTTTCAAACTTGGCTTTTAAGCAAGGCTATTTTTCAGCTTCTTATGGTTCTTGGATCGACAAGCTTCATTGTTATAAAGTCTTGCGCGACCGAGTGCAAGCTTCATTTTAAATGCGAAGCATTTCTTAGCGAACCTCAGGCACTTTGGGCGTTTCTATCTACGTATCTATCTATCTATCTACCTAGCCGCCTACGTCTGGGCGCTCTCCTGGTCATCTCCATTACTTGTAATATACCAAAATCGGCATAGCAGGGGATCAGTGTATGGCGAACACGATTCACTGGTCATGACATGAATAACGCAAAATACCTGTCGCGTACGTCATCAAACCCTTTCTCTCAGTCACGTGTGGCACATACCCGCATACCAGAGTTCATGTTACGCGGGTATGTGCCACAGGTGATACAAAGTCTCAACCAACACAGTAACCGCGAACACACATTGACACGCAAGGAAAGGAATCATAATAATAATTGTTGGGGTTTTATGTCCGAAAACCACGATATGATATGAGAGACGCCACGCCGTAGGGAATGGCTCTGGAGATCTTGACCATTGGGTATTCTTTAACGTGTACCGAGATCGTACAGAACACGGTCATCTAGCATTTTGCCTCTATCGAAATGCGACCGCCGCGGCCGGGATCGAACCCGCGACCTTCGGGTCAGCAGCCGAGCACCTTAACCGCTACACCACCGCGGCGGACGCAAGGAAAGTGAGGAAACTGAAGACAGAACACCCCTGGAGGACGCTCAACTACCATCCACGTGGGTTACGCAAAAACCGGCGTCAATGCTTCCTGCAATAAATCTGCTGAGAGAACCAGGCCTCTCATCGTTACCGGTGTCTTCAACATCAAGACCCAAAAATGCTTGGTCCTTATATTAAGTGAAAGACGGATTGGATGTGGAGAGGGCATCAAAAGACCTCGCTGCCATGTCCACGACAGGAGGCATCATAGATCATTTCATCGTAAGAGACATCCAGGATTTCCGCCAGCTGTACTATACCTCGCACTTCACTACACTTAGACCCCACGTATCCGCGATCACGAACGTATCCGATTAACAAGTCCGGTCCAGCTGCTGGTGCTCACTGATCATGGTGATGATGAACTGGCTCGAGAACTGTCAAAAACCCCTTCTACACATACACATGGGTTCGTGAAGCGTGCGTGCGTTCTCCGTCATAACGGACAAGTATAAGCATAACAACTGTAACTGTGACTGTAACGCACGTGCAGTGCGCCTGCGCGTGCCATTCGGCTGTGTATATATCTAGGGAAACTTTCCTGAATGAAGCTTAGTTGCGAGTTACACCTGTCCTGTGCGTTTGTGGACCTTCTTTGTCCTGTTCGGATTCGCGCTATCAAGTATTGATGAATATAAGCACTACATATCAGCTTACCGCTTCTGGTGTTGGTACAACCCATGTGTCTGTTGCCATCGCTACGCAACTGTAAACAACTGGTCATATAATAGATTTGCGACTCTTCAACATATGAATGTGCGTATACCACTTCCATATTTCTCTAGCGCCTTTCCGTAACGTTTCGTTCAATGTGAAAAATTACGCCATAGTCACCATCCCGAGCATGCTTCGCATAACATCGATTCCCACGGTACGTGGGACCTGCCAATTTTTTTTATTTAAACTTAGCGCTGTCAAACTTATTCATTTCGGTAGCTTCGATGCGGCTCCTCCGCAGCTGTTGCTATGGTGCATGCGTATCTTGGCATGACGTCACATCAGCTGTCGCGGTAGCTAGGCGTGGCGGGTTCCGTTGCCGACCGCGGCTTGACGGCAGCTTCTTCGTTGCTACTGCTTCGGCGCATGCGCGGCTTGGCACGACGTCACACCACCTGGTGTAGTGGCGAGGCGAGGCGAGGCCAGGTGTTGCGCAGCTGTGGCGTCGGTGGTTGCTAGGCAGCGGCGCGGCGAGGTTTCTTGCGGGGAACAGCTGTCGTGCATAACAGCTTCGCTGTTAAAAACACCCTGTATATCTCCTCCTCGTTCACGACTGGGAATTTGCCACACTAGCGGCAAGCCATCAACCGTCAAGAAATAAACGCAACTTTTGACGATGTTGTGGACTTTGCCTTTCGGTTTTCCCTGTATGTTCTGTGCGCGGCTCCATATAGCGTTGTCTGCTCCCTTCACGGATTCGCCAGCGCCATACCTTGTGCCATGCGGTATAATGTTGACGTTGGTATGTAATGAGCGTATATAATTAGTTTTAATCTAGGAAAAGTGAGTCGAGCGCTCACGATTGCATCGTCGGCTTCTAACCGACATGAATGTGGCCAACAAAGCAACCTGCTCAAATTGTAACTTGAAGGCTAATTCACACCGGCTACTCGCAGCGGTCTCCGCGACCAAGTTTGTCGCAAAGCGACTGGTCGCGTATGGTCGCAAACAGTCGCAAACTGTCATTTTATGGTTGCTTTATGGCTGGTAGCTGCTCGATTGTTCGGTCACGCGACTACACTCGCAAACGTTGTGAAGTGATCAGATGCAAGGAACAGTATGCCTTGCCTGTTTTGCGTGGAGATGGCGGTGCGACAGACATGAACGGCACCGGCCTCGAGGCATTTCGGTGTGGCGACGAGCAGGTCACCCTAGCCGGTGTGTACATAAATAGGTCACCGTCCTCATTCGGTCGCGTTGCCTCTGCCACTCGCCAGTGTGAATGAGCCCATAAACACACCTTTATTAAGGCGAAAGCCTTAGACGCGTCTTAAAACGCGAAAATTCGCTGGCGTCCCGCGTCGGCAGCGTCAACACGAGTGATGCAAGAAATCATCACGTAATCACGTCACCATCTGACGTCCTCATCACGTCACAGATTGCTACAATGTGTGACATCATCATGGCGTCACGGTAACGTCACATGATAACGTCGTCACATGACATCGTAGCTTGGCCAATGGTGGGCCAATCACGGAGGCAGTGCAAAACAAGGTGAGGTGTCTCCGATCCTTGAGGCAGTGAAAAACCACGTTAGGTGCAGGAAGCTTTCCGAGGGTGACGGGATAGGAACAATACATCGATTGAGAAGAAAAAGAAGATGGCTTTCGCCTTCCAGTCGTCTTAATTGAGTGCATGAGAGAACCTGTGAGTTTTTTTTACATACATTTTAGCTCACTTTAAAGACCCACCGTGTCATTCCATCGGGAGCCTCACGAAGGGAAGGCCTTGTATTCGGTAAATGATCATCTATAGTTACCGCAGCATTTCTGCTGCGGCTATGCTACATGCCTTATAAATATAATCTAACTGCTGCTGTAGAAATGTGCAATTACCAATAAAAGGGATGAAAGTAACGGAAAACTGGTTGATGAGGCGTGCAATGAGGAATGCGCATTTCCCTGCAAACAAAACAAACATACAACACATATAGCTCTAATATATGTGCTTTGTGTCAGCCGTCCTCAATACACACCATGTCCGAGTTACGTTCTGTGCTCTTGCTTCGTTCACCCTGGAACGCGCGTGCCGTGAATTTCCGAGTTCTACCAGGAGATGTGAGCCGTCTTTCGCCATACGTGCTTTGCTCCTATCAATTCTTATCAGCATGCGCTCTCGTGTGTTGTGCAACTGCGTGCTTTCAAACTATGCTTCCATTCTGCTCTTTGTATATACTGTGAATATCAGTAAGTCACGTCATAGTCGCCAGCACGGTGTTAGAAGTATTATAGGTGGACCGACGGCGCCTCCGGAAGCGGCGAACTTTTGTCCGCGGTTTGTGGCGTCTTGTTCACAGGGCCCTAGATGGCGCTACACTACTGGTGGCTCAAGAGCGGTATCAGGCGTGGTCGCTTCGGAGCCGCGACCGCCCCTCGAAATGAATAAAAAAACTGTGCGTTCGCGCTATAACGAGCGCAAAAATAAATAAATAAATAATAGCTTCGAATAAATCGAAATTTGGACGATACAGCCGCTACCTGTTGAATATGTTGAATTTGCCACCGCGAAGGTTGTCGGTGGCAAATTCAACATATGCTTTCCTCATTCGGACAATTAAAGATATGACAGTGACGTCACGCTGAAATATGACAAAAATTAGTTCTATTTGTAGAAGTATAGTTTAGATAGTTAGAAAAAATACCGCATTAGCCGTAGTATTACAACAGAAAATGCACAGTGTCTTTGCTGTCGCGAACATTCGAAGTAATTTGCGGTCGTTGATCGCGGATAAAAAAATGTGTCACGAATACGACTGTTTAGCTGGTCGTGCATAAAATACTGAATTTTAGCGAATGCCAGCAGCTAAGTTTGAGGCACCGACGAAGGATATGAAAAAGCATCCTGGTTTGGCACTGCGAGAAGGGGAGACATTATGAATGGTGGATATATGTTTCCGATTCTTCTCTCTTGCCAACTGAGGAATATATTTCACTGTTTATGTCTCGCATAGTCACCCGAAGACAGCGTTACTATTTCGTCTTTCAAGGAACACGTCGATCGCGGTGTGCGGAGTCTTTACGAGCGTAGCCTGTCAACCGCGATGGTACACCGGTTACGGTACTCGGCTGCTGACCGAAGTTCCCTAGTTCGATCCCAGCCGCGGCGGTCGCATTTTGATGGAGGCGGCGTGCTAGAGACCCGTGTACTCTACGATGTCAGTGCATGTTAAATAACACCACATTGCCGAAATTTGTGGAGCTCTGCTACGGCGTCCCTCATAATCATAACGTGGTTTCAGCACATAAAACCCCATATATTCTCATTGTTAACAAGCGTAGCTTTCGCACAGAGAGAGAAAGACTGCAAACGCACGTAGGTGTTAAAAAAAACGGGCCAACTCACGGCGTGGATGAACTCAAGACGATGAACTCAAAACGAACTCAATACTTCGTCGGCACGGCGTCATTAGCCAGAGCCGCCTTTCGTGATGTGCTCACAAGAACGTGCCCTTTGTACACTGCTTCCCACGTCTTCGTTATGTACCTCGGCTCGAAGTGCTTCTCGCACACGTAATCAGTCGACTGCAGCACGCGGTCCTTGCGCGGAATCGCATGGCGCCAAACATTCAGGCGTTCCGCATCTCAGGGTGCAGAAAAATCGACTTTTCAGTGCAGGTCTTGTACACAGAGTTGCACCGCGGCACAAAGCACTTTTTGCCCATTTCACGGCTTTCTCACTCGAATAGCATGACCTGCCATCGCACAACAAGAATTAAACGAGGAAGCAATGTGGCCACAACTGCTTCGTCACCGTGGCTTGGTCGGAAGAGAGGCCGGCGCGCGCCGCTGTGAGCCTCTTGACTGCTCCTGCCACCTCGCGGCGTGACGGCGCCGAGGAATTAAAGTTCGACGCAGCGAGCGCACGGCGCCGGTGCTGCGTCGTTCCACCTGTACTTCTAACACCGTGGTCGCCAGGCTACGATTTCTGGCTACCCAGGGCCCCCTACAAGCTACTCGAAGGCCTATTTTTGGCTGATATAAAAGGGAGAACGCAAAGAACTGACAGGAAATTATGAAAAAGAAAGAAACAAGCTCTGCGTGCAGAAAAGGCTTGTGCGCGGTGACATCAATGAATGCTTGCATAATGCCGAAGAATTAGCGTTCAGCCAAACTAATATGCACAGGATGGATGGATGCGAGACTTTATTGTAAGTCCTGAGGTGCAGGGAAAAAACATACTTAATTGGAAACGGTTGTGGTAAGGGTACAAGTGTAGGTAGTCTATGACGATATGAGTACTTGTCTGGAAGGCAAATTGTAACACGGGAAATTTCTTTTTTCGTTCTTAAATAGTGTACAGTTACACAAAATTCAGGACTGTTCGCAGCCCCATAGCCAGGATTCTTTATGTACATACCACCGTCCTATACTTTCATCGGCTGATCAGCACTGCTCTCAGGCTCGAGGAAGATCCGCGTCTAATCCCGATTGGTAACTTTTTGTCAACTGTACTGACTTGTTCTTCTGAAGGGTTATTACCGTTATCGTTATTTCGTTACATTGTTTCACAGCTGCCGATTTCAAGGTTCGATTTTACTTTGTTTTTTTATTTACAAGGTTCTCAGTTGGCCAAGTAGTCCCCTGTTGACTGTAGTAGAAGTGTCAATTAATGCAAATCAACATTCTGTCGCCAAACGAAACTCTGCAGAAACATTCAATTCTGACTCTGTCCAGAAATGGGGCACCTTCGGTATTCGTTTCGATATTCGAGGGTAAGTTTTACCATATATGTTAATTCCATTCTAAGATTTCGCTGTTGAAACACCCCCTACATTTTTTACTTCGGTAATGTGATTCAGAATATAATTAAAATATACTGCTACAAAAAATGAGTCCTCTTCTAGAACGTGTTGTGAATGTTGAAACACGCGAAACATTGTTATGCATTAGAGTTTATGCGCCTCCTCTCTGCTTTCTTTACGTAAACAGTCATTCTTCACACGTCCCTTTCTTCAGGCACGCATCCTATCTCTCAACAGCTGACGCGTGCACACGATGAATCGTAGCTGACAGCCTTTGTATGGCGATCAGACGCGTACGAACCGCTTAATGGCGACTTATAGGCTGCAAAAACATAAACTCCACTTTTCGTCGGCAGTATAAGTTTCACGCATTGCCGCGTCGTATGGCGACTCGCATCTTGTGTCGCTGCGGGTGCTTTACGCTACGGTGTCTTTTCTGTTGATGCGCAGTCACTGTGTGCTACAACAGGACGCTCTCCCCCAGTGGCAGAATGAGATCACAATTCGCCGCTTTTCCATCCGCTATACACCAAACATTAGGCTTGAGCGCTGTTGTTGAGGGAAAAGACGTCAACTCGTATTGTCTATTCTCACAACAAACTTTTGTTGTTTCCGTTTCATTTGCTGATTTTATCAAACGCCTCAAAATCTGGTATGTACAAGACAGGTTGCATCTGTCTGGTGTCAGTCAGAAGCTGCGAGACGTCAAACCTAACATATTAGGCGGCGTTCACATGGGCGACTGACGGAAGTCCGTGACTGGCGATCGAGGAGCTACTCACGGCGAGCGACGTTCACACTGGCGACCGCAATTTTCCATCCGTCTCTGTTTACGTCTTTTTCTCGGGTCTGTCGTTGCTATACCACAACGATGGTCGCGTAAAGTAAGCTTCAGCATATACAATGCCGCAGGTATTTAGACGTCGCGCTACTGTGCCGCTGATTGGTTCAGCAGCTTTGCCACTCCAATCGCGTAATTGTAGAATCGGCCTGTGAGGCTATTCCAAAACGGTCGCCATTCGACCGAAGCGACCATTTGTGATTAACTTGGTCGCGCGACCTCTGCCAGACGCCGGTGTGAATGCGTCCTCGTTTGTTATCCGTAGAAGTTTGAAATTTTCGTGTCTGACCAACACCACCTAAAAAACAGAAGCCCCCCCCCCCCTTCTGAGCAGGGGGACGTCGCGCAGGTCAGATTGTCCTGACAAATTGGCGACCATTAGCGTTCACTCCATATAAGCGGCGAGTTGTTACAAAATAAAATTAAATTCGCTCGGTCGGGTTACGCGTAATGACTAACTAAAATGCCGCGCCTACAGGCTAGGAAAAATCTTCTCAGTTTGTAACCTCACGCCTTAAGGCGGCGCTTTGCTCATACATGTAAGAAACCGTTTTCTGTATGAACTTCGCTAATGCTGTTTGTATTGGCTGCTATTTCAAGCAAGTGAAGCGCATGTAGAAGTACAAGGTGTAGAAAGCACTGAACATTTATTTTACATTTTAAACCACACTGAAAGACAATTCAAAACACGCACTTTTTTACACTGCCATATTTCGGCTGCATGCTTTGTCATCATGCTTGCTGTTCTAGAGGAATATAACACTGACGAATGACGAAGCACGGAATTTTTTCCTGTAGCACGCGGCCTTTACGCTTGTAAAGTTCCTTTCTTCGTGATCTTGCACAGGCAGTTGAAGTGCCTTGTGGAGTTCCTCAGCTTCTCGGCGACCACTTTTCCTTTGGGCCTTCACGTGGTGCTGTCTCACGACGAGGTATGTACGCGGGGCACTCTGCAGGAAAATGCATGGCATAGCGCCAGGCTTTGCCCTTTTTAGCTTAGTGGACACCTCGATCACACTCCCTGCTGCTCCTCACAAACCTGAAAAGGAAATCATCCCAGTGGAGTATAGTGACAGAAAACACAGGGGAACAACTTACTTATCAGTGAGTCGAGTTCGCTGATATCCAGAAGGAACACAGTCGTCACAGAAAGGTGGAAGAGAACAAATCAAGAATGACACTAGCAACCGAAGCCTTCCAACATTTCGACTGGCGGAAGCGGGAGAAATGGTTTTTCGCAATTGGTTTGCTGAGTTAGTTGAGCAAATCTTTTCTGGAAAGACTTAGTGATGCTTACAAACAAGGCTTTTATATATATATATATATATATATATATATATATATATATATATATATATATATATATATATATATATATATATATATATATATATATATATATATATATATAAGCGCGCGACCGGGGATTTGAACCTGCGACCCATCACTCCACAGCGCTCCATTACGCCATGCGTCATTCGTTCTCCAAAATACTAACGGCAGAATACAAACGCACGCAGCGTTAGGTGAAACGCACGCGAGCCATGCTGCATCCTTGCCAACGCTGCGTTTCCGTCGCATCACTGGCGACCCACGCTAGTTTTACATTTTGGTGTTGTACCGCGGCGCCTCTCGTGGCCAGTCGGCCAAGGAAAAAAGAGCGTCCCGTCGCTCGTGGTCACTCTAAAAACTGTGACTCTCCTTTTATACATGCGAGAGTCACATGTGTAGCACTCCCTTTAGAGAGGCACGTTGACTCTTTTTAGGAGAGTCGTGGGACTCACGACTTTCCAAAAGAGAGTCAATGCGCGACTCTTTTAAAGGGAGTCAACGTGCCTCTCTACAGGTAATGCTACACATGGGACTCTCACATGTATAAAAGGAGAGTCAAAGGACACCTTTTTTCCTTGGAGTGTGGCGCGAGCTATAGTGGTAACGCTTTGGCTCTTGTAGGCTTATGCCGCAGGAGGGAAGAAACGAGACGGCTGAACCAGATTCACAGTATATATCTTACGCCGTGACCAGAATCCGAAGGCTAAAATTACAGCGCAAAGCACAAGACACCCACGAAGAAAAGAAACGTACGCCACAAGCGCTGACTGACAAGTGCTTTATTCTTTCATACGCCAATGCATATACAAGTCCAAGGCAACCTTACCGCACATGCGCACACAACAATAGCTCTAAACCAAAACGTGTAACAAGTATGATAGTGTACTAGATACGCGAAGACATGAAATTATATTCAGATGGGTGCAGGGACAAAGAAGTAAGAAGGACAAAGAAGTGCGTTTGCGCTGTAATTTTAGCCTCAGGAATATGTACCAACTAGAGCCATATGAAGATTTATCTTAATGACCAGAATCGACGCCAGCAGGGAACGCGAGCCGTGGCTTCACGTGCCACTGAGCACCGTCTTTATTCTCTTGAAGTTACGCGCTCTGCGGTTATGTTTGCCGCACAAAGGAAGGCGCTGCAGTGTCTTGGGACAACGCGAGCGCAAGGGTCCGACAGTGGCTTGCGTTCTGCGCATGCGTCCTGGCGGCTCGCAAATTTCTTGGGTCTCCAATTCTAAAGCTGTCTAGTGTTTCGCCGGAGTTGGGAAGTGCGCCTTCGACTTGTACTTTGACATACAGGGCGTGGTCGACAGTGCTCGCGCGATTATCTCTTGAGGGGGAGTTTTGTACGTCTTGTGCTTTCACCGCAAAGTTTGCATTGAAGCTATAGACCGCACGAAGGTCACTTTGCTCGCTACAGCAGCCGCGTTTGCGGAAGGCGTGAGCTCCTAGCTAGAATAACCAAAGCAGGCGCTAGTTCAAGTAACCACTGTGACAGTTCGCGCTGGTCCTGTGTATACCTGTGCGTTCTTTTCGTGCGTCCTTTTTTGCGTTCGAGCCGCGCGCTGCAAGTGTCGAGCTGTGACAGTTGTTAGTTCGCACTCGCCTTGTGTGTTTTCTTTTCCTGCGTCCTTTGTGCTTGAGCAGCGCGCAGCAAGTTTCTAGCTGCTTCCCGCTCTTCCTGTGACATTACAATTTCTCGCTATCGCGTTCATTGCTTCGCCCTTGAGGTGAAACTGTGATTTTCTTTTTTTTTCTTTCTGGCGAGTGAATGCGATTATATCTTGTTATGCCAGGGCTCCCAACCCAAACTTCCTTGCTTCGGCAAGACATTCAAGCTGCTAGAACGTCTGACGCAAGTGGTGTCAACATCGATACACTCTCTGATGCAACCAACGTGAACACCAGCAAGGTGCCTGATGCAAACGGGGGCCAAATAAAGCAGGAGTCTCATGCAACCCCCGGCAATTCCTGCGATGCGTCTGGCGCGACCGACGGAAATTTCTCACGCAACGTGCGGCAAGCCCTCTCATCCACGGATCCGATTCCAGCCAGCGACCAACGCCAGTTCCTGATTGGAGGCTTCGAACTACTGGCTGATGCAAGGAATCGGTCAGGGCTATAAAAGAACCAAGCTGCCCGGAGAGAGGGACAGTGAACGAAGAAATACCGGGTCGTCGTCGCAGCTCAGTGCGATCCCCATAAGCTGTCGGCCCCAGTGCCGAATATGTAACGCCTCTGTTTATATGTATATAAATTTGCCTTAACTCACCGTCGCCTTGTCCGCTCCGTCTATCAGCTCTGCGCAGAAGCAGCCGCATGCTGAGACACCCGATACCCAACAATCTGCAAGATACGACTAGAAAACTAATTTATTTGTTTCCTTATTTCAACATACTGTAGCCTCATACGACAGTCGCAGGAATGTGGAGTAGAAAATACGGAGATGGCAAAACAAAATGAGATGCAATGAACACCCGCGGTTAGCAATATGCAAGAGGAATTCCGCAAGTGATAAAATATCGGAGGTGTCCGTGTTGAGCATTCTACATTTCTGTAGTGTGAATAAAAAAAGAAGACTATTTAAACGCATCTATGCATTACAAATACACTTTCGTAACAATCGCCGCAAAGTTCTCCTGTGAGATATTTGCGCACGCCATCAGTTCAGAATTATTTACAAAGTTTTCAGCTACCGTTTTGCTCGTCGTGGATATAATTAAATTTCGCTGTCGCTTGCAGTAAACATTTTTATAGTCGCAAAGATAAGGTTGTTTGTTATACACGGGACAAAGGTACACCGATAAAAGCGTAAAAAATTAAAAGTTAAAAGTGTAGTCATGGTCTGTAGGAGATAATTAAATATTTTTTTTTTAGCTCAGCGATTCCAGTTGTGCGCTCCGCCGACACGAAGTTCACACGCCCTGAGGTACAGCGGAGAAATGGTACGCTGATTTTACACTTTCGATAAGCGCTTAGTGGCAGACGCACGAAATGTGCGTAGTCAGCGTGGCTATGTGAAACGAGCGAGACGTGCCCTCACGTTGCGCTCGGTCGGCAGCGGAGTTATGTCGTCAGGTGTTACATACACTGTCTGCTGATGGCGTGAGCTGAGCATGCCTCCTCAGCGGTGGTAATATATGCAGCTGGACAAGAATAGACGTGATGTTAATACCACTGACAGACGGGCGAACTAAGGTCGTTTGAAGGATACCCCTTTTACGTTTCCCTAAAGAACGTCTTACGAAAAATAGGTTTCGTAGCTATTTCGCCCCCGTGGAATTGCGGCCGCCGTGGCCGGGGATCGAACCCGCGCCCTCGAGCTTAGCAGCGCGACACCCTACGTGCTAAGCTACCAGTGCGGGTGGGGGCGAAATGCAAGGACACCCCAGTACTTAGGTGTAAGCTAACACTAAATAAAAACGTTAGACGGTCCAGATTAATCCGGAGTCCTCCATAACGGCGTGCTCCATAATCATATCGTGGTTCTGGCACGTAATACCCCAGAAATAATAATATTATTGTTTAATCTGAAACTGGCAAAACATTAAAAGCATCCGCTTATGATCAGTGCAGAAATGATAAAAAGAAATTTGGCAGATCCCACGCCTTGCGGGAATCGGTTTCATGCGAAGCAATCAGCGAGCACTTGTCTATGCTGCATTTTTTCGCTTCGAGCTAAACGTTACGAGGTGGATCGACGTGTTTTTGTAAGCGTAGTGGTTGTGTGCACATCGTGGCTTTACCAGGCACGTCGACTACACTGGCGTTTAAAGGGTAACTAACGGTCTGACGTAACGTCAGCACTCACTTTAGAGCGCAGACGTCAGTATGATCGAAACGAAGTGCACTTTACGGTGAGATAGTGTGAATATTATACGTGTCTTTCGTTAGCGTATTCCTCCGGGGTCGAGCAACGTTTGAATATAACTTGCTGAATCGTAGGAATACAAATGTATTCCTATAACAGCGGAGCCAACACTGCAACCACAATTGACGTTAACCCGGCATGACGCCTGTATCATATGAGTACATATTGTAAGCACATTTAACGTACTTCATCGTTCAACGTGCTTCGTTCAACGTTCAACGTGCTGGTGGAGCGACAGGTGCTGTCGGCGACGACATGGCTGCCAACTCCTGCTTCACAATATGTAATGTTTATTGCTTTGTTATAAAATTACATAGCCAGCACCGCATCCACATTTGGCGTTGCACCGACATTACGCGTGCATATATAGGGTCTTTTTCCAAAGCAGTTTCAAGACGTGGTGTGGCTTTGTGGCAGAATAGCGGACTGCCACGCAGAATGCTTGGGTTCGATTCCTTCGGCGATCCCAATTTCTGTTATTTGCATTTGTCGAGTCAACGCTGCCGATGTTGGTCTTTCTCTACGCTCTCGCATTGAATTTACCAATGTCGTTCCTGGGAAGATATAAACTGTCAATTACCTGTGGCGTATACCCTCTTACCGTGGCCCGTGGTATACGGGTATGTGCCACACGTGTCTGGAGGAAAGGGTTTGAGGACGTACGCGACAGGATTTTCGCGTTATTCATGTCAAGACTGGACAGTCATATTTGTCAAACTTTCTTACCCTCCCATGCCAATTTTGGTCTACACCAAATAAGGAGGCGATCACGAGAGCCCCCGTAGGCGGCTAGATAGATAGATACGGAGATAGAAACGCTCAAAGTCTCGCTAAGAAATGCTTCGCATTTATAAACATGAGGCGTAAAAAATTCTGAGTGCACGACATCATGCCAGCGTTTAAGGGGGTCCTGAATAACTTTTCGAAGTAGGCTAATAATCGAACAACCTCAGTATCGGAGTTCATTTCTTCAAGAATCGATTGCCGCAAAAATCTCTCAAATCTCTCATGAACGATCGAAGTTACAGGGATTTGTCGCATGCTTTAAACGCTTTCTCTTTTCTCGTCCCGACGAGCGCGTTTGAAGATGCACAGGGAGGGATGACATGGGAGAGAGAAGTTACATCAGCGCGTGTCATGACATATTGAGCGCGCGTGATGAAACGCGATCGCTCTCTCCCGTTGTGACTCCTATGCGCGCTAGTGTGGCTGCTGTGTGATGTTAGCAGACTATGGAGCGTGGCACTGGCACGTGGCGGCACCCCGAGGCAAGAAACGCATCTGATCCTAAGGCCACTCTTTGTTTATGTCGACTATTGGCCAATAGCCTGCTGTCGGCTGTGTGACGTCAAACAGCAGGTGCCGGCAGCTCCGAAGAGAGCGAGCACGGGCATCTGTATGAAAAAAGGCCGCCTGAGAAAATGGCAACTTCGCGCTCTGTTTGTAAACTCCTTGCCGCGCACGACTGCAAGATTTGGCTGAGCTGTTCATAGCAGTGTCTGCTTTCCGCAGGATGTCTTTTCCCCCAATGCCGAGGGGTCGTTCATAAGCCCTTTAATGGGTCTGAGTCCGTACGCTGCACCGACGAAACTGTATGGCCGGGCAAAAAAAAAAAGGAACAAAAGCTGCTCGAGGCTGGCACGGCAATGCGACAGGGTGGCTGCATCTACGACGGAGCGAATTGCGTGTAAGTGCATGAAGGTGTGGCTCCAACATAAGTTCATTGCGAAAGAAGTTAGGCCGCCTTCTAAAGGCAAAAAAAAGTAACGATAAAAATGACGGCGAAGGTAACAAAGTTTATAGAGAACGTTTTTGCTGTTGACGGGCAGTGTACGAGCCTTTTCGCCTACAATGTAGTGCGAATACCTCCCTTTCCTCCAGGGATCCTTTCCAGGAAGGAGATACGCCTTGTCGTGTGTCAATTCGTGCTAACGCCTTTCGTGTAGATATCCCTTGACTCAGTTAACGGCAGTTAAAAAAAGCAAATATTTATTTATTCAAATACTATAATGAAATGTATATTATATCACACTCGATAAGTCGAAGGTTCAGAAAGTAAAAGCTGCTGGGTAGGATCTTAAATGAGCAGAATCAGATAGCGGTTTTAAGAATACCATCCTTGATACGCCCTGTTGATTCTTCTCTAAAGTTTAGAAACATTGAGTCGATATTAGTAGACAGAAACATGTAATTCCAAATGCCTCACCCAGAAGAAAAATAAAGAAAAGAAGAAGCGGACTAGCAAACGCACATGCACGAACGCCTAACCGTACGACGACACGGTCTCAAATTTCAGCGTTTAAACACGGTCACACCGACTGGAAAGAGGGGAAAAAGAATGAAGCAACGTGAGCGCGACATTCGCAAACGTCTCAGCTCGTTAGAGCGGGGAAGCGAACGGCGTATGCAAACAACTTCGCGACGAGCGATAATGAATTCCACTTGCGGCCGTGGCTGCGAGTGAAACGCGCTTAGCACCACCGTTTTCGAGCGTGGCGTAAGGACGTCTTTCTGTAGAGCGGGCTGAGCACGTCGCTTGTCGCGACCATTAGTAGGCACGCCACGCGGCTTTTGGGACAACCCTACTTTTCAAAACTGGCGAAGAAATTAGCGCGCGACAGATACACGTGTGTTCACAACTCGCGCAAGGTCACCTTCTAAACTCTTTAGTTGTGCACAAGCAGCGTTATATCGGGAGCCTCGTATGCACGGAGTGTGCGGTGCCGCTATGTGCAAAGCTCGTTCACGTACCTCACACGGGTGTTTAAAAAAAAAAGTCTTAAATGCGGTTCTGATTGTTTTGAGAGGCGTATAACTTCAAGTGTTGTCACCTTTAGTTTTACCGCATCAGTTGCCGTCTGACGAAAGCTTAAGCTTTCTGAATATTAGGTTTTATTCCGCGATGAACGCATCTGATGCGAGCCGCGTGCCAGTAAGCCCTTATGAGTCGGCGCGCTCAAGGCTGGTAAAAAGGGGCGGTCTATGCAAGTTTAGGCCAGAGCTCATGACCAATAGCTTCGATGAACAGATTCTTCGCCTCAGGTTGGCGGAGTATTCTCCTCATATGCGCGCTCACGTGGGGGCAGGGGGCGGGGGGCGGGGGGCGGGGGGGGGCGGTTAGGTTATATTAGGTAAGTCAGCTTCACGTAATATTCTTTGAGGCATCTCTGATTGGGACCCTATTAACAATGCGCCGTCGACATCGTTGGATCGAACCAAAATAGCATTAGCCAATAACCCGCTCCCAAGAATGCTCCGCGCTTATATGAAAACACCCTAATTCTCCCATTTCGCCCCTTTATTCCTTGCCCCGTTGCCGGGTAGTAAACCGGACGGGCGTTTGGAGGTTGTAATCTCCCTGTCCTTTTGCTTCTCTCTCTCCTCTCTCTCTCCCCCCAATAAGGAGTTTCTGTCAGAATTTGTTTCACGTAATATGCGTACTAGGCCATCGAGAAATTCAACTTAAGGAAACAGCCGATTTACTTCCGCGCGAATAACTCTGTTTACGACTATGCAGGTCATTAAAACGTGAAATATGAATAAGTGATCGGAGCAAATTGCGTGTTTTTTTAGTTAACCGCGTTAGGTTTCCATATATTCGCGATGGTTTATATTCAACAAATCAATTTGTATAAGCATAAATCCCTCATTTGGAAACAAATCTATTGCAACAGAATTCATTTGCGTGCGCAGTGTCGAAAAGGAGCCTAGCGGTGACGTGCGCAGGTAGAATGCTCCAAAAGCCAGCACTAACGCTATTTGCACTTGATCCTAAATTTCTTGCGAGCAGGTGAACTGCCAAAGCGACGCGTTGAATGAAAACACAACACTGTCGGCACGCACCGCAAAACAAAAGCAGGCATAACGTACTACCTGTGTCCATCGTGAATGTACTCCAGGCTTCGCTGCTGCAACGCATGCGGGCAAATGTACGTAAGCTATAGAGTGTTCCTGTCGCTTTATATGAGCATCAGTAAAAGCAAGGCTGGTGTACGAAACAAACATGACCTGTTTTCGCGTACATCCTTAAATTAATAAAGTGCCTGCCTAAGTGAAAGTGCGCTGCGCTCATGGCATGTATTTCGGTACACAAATAGTCTTTCGACAGAACTTTCTTTTCTCTTCGGGCATGTTGGTGGTGGCACGGCAACCATTTGGGAACTATACAGCAACGTCTCGAACACGCCGTAATATGATTAAGTTGTTTCGCGTGAAGGCTGAACCTGTATATGATGCTTCCAGGAGCGCCCGCTAGGTGGTGAGTGCTATGGCGCATGTCGCTAATACCGAGAGGTGCGTTTTTTTTTTCTCATTAAAATCATATTACAAAGGCACTTACTGCTTTTTCTTATCGCTTATGGCGAATTTTTGCAGCAATATCGCGTTTTGAGGTCGGAATTCTTTATTTTAGCGCTGGGCATTGCTGTTTGCCTTGTTTGTGGAGAATCGGTATACTGTGCGATGTCAGCGCACATTAAAGGGGCCATGACACCGTCACTCAACAATTTGCACTTTTCAGCGAAAAATAGAAGTAGAGGGTCTATTGTGTCTGCACATATAAGAAAGATGGACTGTAAAAGAATATTTCAGTGCGAAATGAGCTCTAGAAGTCGCTGGCTGTAAACCCCGCCCACCGCAGGCGACCGCCATTTTGCCGTGGCGTGTATGACGTCATGTGCTGCATGTAGCGGAGTCATCGTCTTCTGCGAAAGTTTCAGCCGCTGCAAATCATTCAATTTAAGTGCCAAGCTGTACAAACTTGAAATAACTCGGTTGCACGCGCAGCTGAGCAGAGAAAAATATTGTTCGCCGGAATGCTGACGCTCGCACAGCAAGCAGCTTGTTACGTCACGGCTTGCGAGTGCGCCAGTGTTGCCAGACTCTCAGGCCGCTCGTGTGTGTACAAAAATATTCAATTATATATTAAGTTCCCGTCCAAATGCGCTAAAATTTCGCCAGCGTGTTTGTGAACGCACAAGGGTCAACCCACACAACACAGATTATGATCGAAAATTGGGCGTCCCGGCCCCTTCAAGATGGTCGACATTTCTGGAGCCCTCCATTACGGCGTACCTCATAATCATATCGTGTTTTTGACGCGCAAAACCTCACAAATTATTGTTTGTGAAGAAAAATACTGCGAATTTGCCTTCCTCCTCGTCGCTCGCAAAGGCGAGCGATGTTTACATGGCGGCTATGCCAGTCCTGGCGATTGCAAAATGGCAAAGCATGGCCTTACAGATTTGTGTCCATAATGTGCTCAAGGGGAACATTCTAAGGGAGCAGATCAAGGTAAACTTGCAGTTCTGTCTTGGCAAGTGAAGCAAGTGACCATTTCTTGCGTGATACGTTGAATGAATCGGACCATCCAATGCGATTTTCCTGCAGAATTTAGATAAGCGCAGTAGACGTTAAATCTTTCTTTTTGCAATTCTAAAAGTACCCTTTACCAGGCCCGCTTGCAAATCATTAGGGGTGTGCGAATATTCGAAACTTCGAATATGCGATTCGAATAGTTCGGCATTCGACTCGATTCGCAAGGAACCTTTACTATTCCAAATATTCGAACACAGCTAAACTTCAGAACTGGTATTAAAATCAGCACAGAGAATTACATACCTGTGCTAAATTCCGCCAAATTTGATGCACAACTAGTGAAATTAGATTCAATTTCGATATTGACCCCCCCCTCCTCCTCCTATCACGCGTTTGCAAATGTGTCAGTATTCAAGTGGAGTTGCCAGAGCATGGCACTGTGTATGAGGCTGATCACGTTGTTGCAATAGAGGGCCGAAATTATCCTTAAGAAAACCACCGAAACAGGTGGGGAGCCGTTACGAAATTAAGAAGAAATGTCTAAAAATAAGGAAACCCAGCATTATTCTGGGTTATCTTATGATGAAGGGTTATCCTATGATTCCTGTGTATTTGCTATACAGGAAAATTACGTTTTCATGTCTGGTTGGTGAAAAAATGATATGTTTGTTTTGTAAAAGTTCGAAAAATATTTGATTCGATAGGCACTTGGCTTTCATTATTCGAATTCGCTTCAAAGATTAAAATTTGATATTCGCACACCCCTACAAATTTTGGTAACGCGCTAGAAGTTGCTTTATAGTGTCTGAGAAGCGCTTTGCTGATGCAATCGCTTGAATCGGTTCGTTACTGGAGGAGTCAAAACAGATTGAAATGTCTTGCCGCCAGAAGGCGAGAAGTGTGCTGTCAACAAAGACGCTCTCTCCTTTTACATCGGAAAGCTTCCGTAAGCGGAGTTCCTTACCTGCGTTCTCCCGTGTGCCGGAGCCGAGGGATCGCGCGTCATCCTCGCGGAGATACTCACCTCCTCTTCTTTTTTTTATTTTTGTTGCTTCTTGTCTTTCTATTTTACTTCAAGACGCGTTTAAAGTGGCGACACTGAACGCTGCTCCGTACTGGATGATGAGCCGATATCACGTACCGTGGTCGATGACGTCCAAATCGGTGCGTGTTGCATGCAGAGTTCGTGCCGGTGACTTTCACTCTCGCTCGAAACGCGACTCGTTCTGAAAGGAAGGGCACGCTGCCTTCTGTCTGAAATTTCAACAGTTCCACGTGTACATACATATCAGGCCTAGTCAACACGCTATATATACTCCTAGCACTTGTTTAGCACGAAACTGGCGGGGGGGGGGGGGGGGTCTTTAAGGTAATTTGCATGCGTCTATACGAGGCGAGATCTTATCACTAAACACTAATTAGCCCCAATCTAATTGTTATTTCAGACCGCATAAAAGAAAACCGCAAGGACTTCAATTAGGAAATGGTTACCGAACCTGTGGAAAGCATGCGAATGAACGTGACCCGACACTTCAAAGAAGTAACCAACAAGCTGTTGTATGACGCTTTATTACACCATTAGAACACAAGGTGATAGCATGGTTTGCGGTACATTGCTGTGCACTTGCGGCGCTTTTTTTCTGCTGGCCTCTTAAGCACACGATGATTTTGAGGGGCGAAGAAAAGGTGGGCGCACAGCGATAATATGTGTATATATATTTTCTTCACCTGTAAAAGCAGGGGGGGCAACAAAAATAGTACCAGTCTTTGCTTCTGGTAGCTCTGTTTTCTCGAACCAGCGCTTTTCTTTACGTCTTGTAAAAAAAGAATAGCAGCACAGGAACGGCAGAATGAGAACAAAAAAAGAAAAAGAACACGTTGACAAAGTCATTCCAAGGGCAACATTTCGTACCGCCACTGCGTGGTACTTCTGGTATTTTCGTCGCGTACACCATTGTGATGCTTTAAGCAGTCGAAGCACAGTCAACGAGCATTTATCTATCTTTGTCACCTCGCCGATACGGTATACTCATGAGAACACCTACTGATCGCGCTTGCGCATGGTAAAATTTGCAACGCACCGAAAAACACATATCTAAGCAAGTGTGACCACTGAGGCATACCCGCTGAAGTTTCGTTCCGGACATTAACGCCCCAAAGAATCTCTCCGTCGTAAAATACCAGGAGCATACTTTCACAAAATCAAGAAGCAACAATACTTTAGCTCGCGCAGCCTCTACTCTGTTCTCTAAATGTTGGCGGCTGACTCCACTTTGATGTCGAGAGTTGGCGCGCTGCTTGCGACTCTCGCTCCGATAAGTTCGCTTCGAGGCATGCACGCAGAAAACCCAAGAATAGATATTTCCCACCGTGTTCTTTGCAAGCCCAACGCTCACTCCCGATACTCGGCAACGCAGATAATCTCGCTTTCAGAGGAGTAACATGGCTGTATAGATAAATACGGGTTCGTGCATTACAAGACCACAGCACCGGGCCTTATTTTCAGCCATAGGCGCCGTCTTCCGTGAAAACACTGATTGGTTTTCCCTTCCATCTTCCGGGAGAAATGCCAAATGCGGCGAGCTGTTGCAACCAGCGAAAATACTTTAGCGGCCGGCAGGACCGTACCCTGGAATCATATTCTGGAGCGGTTCTAGCGGTGACAACGGCGGCTATTTTGAATTATTCATACGCGCTTATTTTGGCGCACAAATAAGGGAATTCGCTCGCATAGATATAGTATAATACGCATATTAAGTTATTCCATCGGTAATTTGCATTCAGAAGCAGGCAGCGATGACTTTGTTTTTTTGTTTTTTGGGGGGAGGCGGGGGGGTGATGTCAGATCTCTCTAACCTGGGTACGGCTCTGGCAGCCGGCGTTCTTCAGTCGTGCACAGAAAAATAGAGGGATGATCGCTGATGGTCGGAAGCGCACGGAAGACATTTTTAAACTCTCCTTTTCGTTTTGGTTCGGCCTCAAGGAAGAGAAGACGAGCAAGCTGCATCTCACATGAACCCGGCAACAACGCAGCAAAGTGTGAAAACAAAACAAAGAAAGTTTTTTTAAGTAAGTTTGGTCCTGATGGGGGTCATCTACGCGCTTTCATACCTCAGGCGCAGAGAGCACATTATGTAGGTCACTTTGGGACGGAATAAAGCATTGCTTTTTTTTGTACTTCCTTACGTTTCTTTCTTGTTTTAAATGCCAACAGTTTCGTTATGTGAACGCGTTGGAATGTTCAAAGGTAGGGCACGGCTGCCTCCCTTTCTAGCGCCGCGGATTCAAATAACAATTAAGCATCGGCTGAAAAATCGAGCGCCTCTACAGCACTGTGGTTTTCTGGCGCGGGTGAAAGATGACACGACAAAGCTCTAAAAACATCTAAAGTATTCGAGCGCAGGAAGGAGCACATGCTACCGCTTCTTTCCTTCTTTATCTCTCAATTTAAGCTCGTGACCAGCTGCGCATAAGTGAGGTACATTGACCTGATGTTTCACATAAGACATAGCCCACACCCTGTGGAACCAGAAAATATCTATCGTCAACCGACGTGCTAATCTGTACTACGCGTCCAGTGGTAACGCCATACGATCAGCTACAGCTCGTTTTCATAGAATACCCGCGGGAAAAAAAAACAAGAAAGGAAAGCAGGTTTTCATTTAATCATCTTGAATGATCCAGAAACATTCGAACGGGGTTAACGCAAAAGTATACGCATGCCTAGGAAGTCTTGGAATATCAAACATATCTTCAAGATTTTCTGCCGTAAACTCTCGGTTTTACAATGCATGGTGCAGCGCAGTGGCGGTTAAGCCTGCGCAAACGTATTTTGCAGCTGATCACAAGTCCCCTGTCTTTCACTTTCTTGCGCTTGTCTCCGGCCTCGTGCTTAAAGCGAGAAGGTAAAAACAAAGGAAAGAGAAGCTCTGCGTGCCTATGCTCGAGGTGAGTGTTCTATATCGGCTCATGCTATATAATACGCTACCCTTTTACTTGATGCGGCGAAACAACAGCGCGACGTTGAAGCGCGATGTTCGTCCCTTATTTGCTATAGCACAAGTCATTGCGCGTCTCTCATCACGTGACGCCTTCATACCTACACTGTGTGATTCTGCCTGTATGCTCTTTAGTGAAGCAGTCGACGAAAAGCGCGGTGCGGCGTATAATATTGCTAGGTGCTTACACTTTTCTTCCTGACGGCTACAGACGCCTATGGTATACCTTGCTTGTGGATAAGCAGGCGGAGATAACACGGCAGTGATTAAGTAGGATTATTACTTGCGTCTCTCTCGCTGTACGCGTAAACACTGACGTCTCTGTAATTCTTATCTTTTTTTTTTCCTTTTCTCACTTGCCTCGCTTGAGCTGAACAGTATTCGAGTAGAATCGTTCGCATCCTGACTCTCAAACCAACAATTCCCTCCCCGATAGTACGGAACGTAACGCACACACACAAAACAAAAATTACAGCAAGCTCGAACGCTGTCGAGAGATTCGCCCAGCGCGTAGCAGTCTTGACGCGCATTCTCGCCATTCGTATTCAAGTGCGAACACTATGGACGCACACCAAGCTTATACACTTCTCGGGGAACAGTATAACCACAGTGGTGCGTTGCGGTGCATGACAGGCTTGAAAACGACCGAACGTATACGTACTGTAAGGTGTTCTAAGGTGGCACGTCACAACCAATACATATATCGGAAGTTCCGTATTACCTTGCTTTAACGCTTATACCGTGCAAAGAGTGCTCCGCAGCTCAGTGCTCCACTACGAGACGCACACGTTCAAACGAGTGTGTCTATGACCTAGAACTTACGCGTTATTTACTGTTATTTTCCCTTTTCATCCATTATACGAGGACACATTCGCCGCCTATCGGGGCAGAACGCGATGCGGATGATGGATATTTACCGGGGTAACTATTGCACAGTTTGTCCCACGCCTTTTTATTCAATTCGCCAGGCGCTCGCAGCGCGCAGAACTGACTGGATGAACAGAAAGCATCTCGTTGTCACCGACGGAATAAAGGCAATCATCATCACCATCATATCGCGGTTATGGAAGAGTGCGCACTCCCGGCTTCTTCGGCGGGAGAATAAACGGAGGAGTAATATAACCGGCGGCACTTCTTCCCCTTATTTCCTGTCATTAGCGCCCTTCCTTCCACACGAAGAGCGTGCGCGAAGTCTATTTGACGCCGTCTTTCTAGGGTTCTCAACTTTCCGCAGAGAGAAAACGTTCGTTGACGTCGTAATAGACCAGCGACCTGGTCGCTCGACCCGCCTACAAACCGTTGCAGTGGGAGCAGGCACGGCTGCTCGCAAACCTACGTGTCCTATGCAACGTGCTCAATACTTCAGTAACTAGTTTACGAACTTCCGAACTATTAACCATATGTCTATTAGTTTTCTTTTTCCTTGTTATAGAAGGAAAGCGAATATTTTATTGACCTTGTTAGACTCTGACTAGCATTTCGACTTTCTAGTTTGTATAGGCGGCATTGTTTTGCAAGTACCGTGTGGTGGTCCTTTCGCACAGCAACGAGCATATTATGCGCATACGCACTGTTTTCTTCAATAATACCTGCTGCATTCAGTAGTCGCGTGCAGTGCGTATAGTATGATGTGCTCAAGCCGAATTTCAGTTCGTCGTGCAAGAAGAACTTCGCTATTTTCCGAAAAGGGTCCGTGCAGGGGTGTAAAAGTTGAGATCTACGTAAAACAGGATTGTGCTTGTTTCGCACGCAAGGCGAATCGGGACACACCGCACGAGCGTTGAAGAACGTAACGGATAATAAGCTATCGTGAAGCGATGAGGACATCTTACATTTAAGTTACGGCATGAGTAATATTCTCTTTCGCAAGCATCCAACGACAAATTTTGAAATGGCACGTAGAGAGAAATCAAACTCTTCATCCATTCGCTAAGGCGCAGGAGTTCCACCAGATTTTCTTTCTAAACAAGCAGTTCAAGCTGTGTCGCGCATTCTGTTCTCATCTGCAGAGAGCCAATGCGGCCACATTTCCTCCCAAAGAAACATCCTTTGGAGTTATCTTTAGAGCTCACACATCTACGAACGTTACGAAAATGAGGCACAGAAAGAAACTTGCACAAATGAACACTCTCAGTAAACACAGGTACATGATGACTGTAATGTATTCCAGCACGTCGCACACCTGCATGCATACCGTGCCTTCTTCCTGAACGCATGCAACAAAGACGTTTTTTTTCTTTTCTCTTCTTTCTCTTCATGAAATTGAACACGGACAAACCTAAAACATCTTCTCACGACGCACGCACATTTTGCCTCCTTTGTAATGGAGAGCAACTAATCACAAACAAAACCAAAAAAAAAAGAACACACGAAGGACTTACACGCTACAAGGTACGGCGAGATACACCCGAATACCACGGGGTCAGGTTCGCGGCCTGTGTGTAGTTTGCAGGCTGCGGCAGGCGTCATCCACGCTAAGCGTCGTACATCATTGTGCTTTGCAGAAACATGATTGAAGCCGCACTAGTGCGATGTGAGCATAAGTGAAAGCTGGCGCGGACCCGCAGTCCGGTCCCTTTCGAAACGATTGGAGCTAAAACAACGGCGAAACACGGCTTGCTTATATTCTCTGCATCTTCATCTACAATGAGCTGCGTTGCCACACAAGAACTTGCTGCGTTCTATGAACACTGAGAAAAGCAAGACAGCCACGAACTATGCACACTATGTACAAGCGGAGTAGTGACGACGGTGTGGTTTACTATCGACGGGCTGCGAGTGCGTGGTGGGGAACGGGAGGTCCGAAGGTGCCGGGCCTATCTTTGCGACGTAGAGTCTTCCGTCTACCGAACAAAGTGCAAGCTGTCTTACCGGCAAATAAATTTTGTTGCCTGTCACGGCCCCGATGTCACAATGTCTTTACAAAAGGAAACGAGTAGATTATTTCATTTCTACGCGTTCCCTGAGACTGGTATACACTTAACTAGTGAAGCCGCCAAACGTGTAGCGATCGCTCCAGTTTTCTTAACAATGAGAAGTGATAGTGCAGAGGGGGGGGGGGGGGGGGCTGAGGATCTTACGAGCCGCAAATGGTTGCTTTTAAACTCAGCCTCATCCACCTCTCTGTAAATAGAAAATAAAATGCGTGAACGAACGTCAACTCCAGCTTGCGTGACCCAGCATTACTTGAGTTTAGCACTATACGAGCACATCGAGGCCTTCGTGAGAAATCGCCAACGTCAGGTTTCGGACAGCTTGAACAATTTTCGCGCCTCTTTATGACATTGGGGCGTTCAGGCCGTTCGCTCGAAAGTTCGGAAGTACTTGTCCGTGATTCGTCGCAGCCATCCTGCAAATTTTCCTGTAGGCTGGCACCTCCGAGGCCTTCGCTCCTACTCACGCGCGGATTAAAGCTTTTGACAAATGCGACTCCACTACACAAAACGCATGTCATTGTGAACCGCTACGCTCACACGACAAATAAGTGTTTGCCTTAACTCGCGACGCACGCTGAGCACTGGTGCTACAGGCGAGTTTTCCGGAAAGTCGGCCTTGTTAACTACGCGACACTGTGCGAGTGTTTTACATTCAGAGGCTGCACCTTGCGGCAACGCTGCCCCGGCTTGTGATGGTGACAAGAGCTCCACAAGGGGGCACCCGTGCGCAGCGCCGAAGCATTTGCGGTCAACGGGACGAATCATGAGAGACTCACCACTGTACCTATGCATAGATGAACTCATCTGAAGGGACAACTCAGTTGAACGTCGGTGTCACAGCTGTGGTAGTTGCCACAACGATGACCTAACTCGTGGCGAGTTACGTATTACGCATGCGGTAACCTCGCAGGCGGATACAACCCGGCTGAGACAACATAGGTGACGAAGAACGCTCGTTTGTCTGCACGCAGCGGCAATACATTAGTCTAGTTCAACATTTACAATTCTTTCGTTCTGACATCGGTTATTCGGGCTGTCCGCTAAGCAAACAGGGGGGTAATGAGAGGGATGCCAATATCGTCACAGCACGAGAACGTGTTTCTAGTGTCCGTAAAGCTCAACGTCCGACACTGTAAGCACCGAAAAATAATTATAATAAATAGCGGCAGTTTTCAGGCAAGATTGTTCCCTTCGCGCGGATAATCCCGGATGCAATGCTCAGCGAGTAGCCCTGAAGGCTCTGGTGAGACGTAGATATGAACGTTATATCGTGTGCAAAAAGAAAAAGAAAGAAAGAAAAGGCGTCACCCACGCAAATCTTTAGTTTTATCGCAGCCGCTAACCTTGCAATTTCAGCCGGTGGCATTACTTGGTGAAAGAGGGCAAGAGTATTTTGCCCATTGGTAAACGCCGTTCATACATGCAACTGAGGCACTGCTGCACTAGCGTGAACATTCCTTCCGCTTATATTTTTATAGGTGCCCTGCCCTGATGCCCATGTATTTTCGTGATTCGACGCGGGCGTCGGGAGAGGCATGGCAGTTTATCGCAGTCACATCTTATGTGCGCCCAACACAGATGACTCGCGTAGCTTGTGATGAGCGACTGATTCAACACTGAAGATTTTGTGGCCGTACCGATAGCGCAGTTGTTTTCCTTCGCGCATTGCGACGGCTCCATTGTAAGGTACTCTCTAATGGGCTGTTCACGACGCTTCGAAGCAGCGCATCAGCATGCACAACTTAGATTCCGAGAGCAGCGTTCCCTGTGAGTTCGGCGACACCTGCTTGACTAGCTTGTTGCTTGCCTTGCTCCCGTTTGTCCCGTCTTTGCTTCGAGCTGTCACAGGTGAGTGACAGCGCCGGTACAACAAATAAAACCCGAACAAACCACCGAGGGACATTTAGAAGCACAACAGTGGCGCTCAGATGTCAAGCGGCGTAATGTGTACAGTCTTCCACAACTATAGATGAGCGCCTTGCCCGTTCGCGTGCACAAGGAACGACGCCCAAGAGCAGCGCGTGTCGTTTTACCACCACAAGATGCACAGCCTCAAGCATCGTGACAAATTTACACCCGACAACAAAACGCACTACAGACCGCCGGCCACACTTGGCCGTACGTGGTTCGGCCAAGTTGAAAGGGCCTCCACGAAGCCACCTGTCACATCTTCGGCGTAGTAGTTTGCGTCCAGAGGCAAATCACACTTTCCCGTGTGGCGTTGCACGCCTTCGAGATCGCGGAGTAGTCCTCCCGTCGACAACGCCGCGTGCTGCCCTACGGGTCACGCCACACCGTGGGGCAGGCAGCCGACGTGTCGTTCACCACGCCGCGACGCACCAGGCCACGTTGGCATGCCACGGCAACGTCGTGTCACGTGTTGCTCTGGCACGCCACGAAGCGGCGGTCGCTGTTCGCGGCGATGCGCGTGTTGTCCCGCAATGGGGGACGTTGTGGTGCGGGGCTGTCATGCTTTACTTGAACAGGCGCAGCAAAAGCAACGGCGATGCCACCATGAGCAACGAGGAGATGGCCGAAGGCCGGCGGGCGCCGTTGCAGCCGTCCTTGTCGCAGCTGCAGTACTTCATGAGCACGCTGAAGGTGCCGGCTCGGCGCATGCACTCGGTGCCTTCCTTGTCGCTTTTGAGCCATCCGCAGTCGCGCACAGTGCGAAAGTCGCTGTACACTGCGAGACAAGAAGCAGAGCGTCACCACTTTGGAAGCACAAAAAATAAGAAAGAGGGAGAGAAACGCGAAACGAGCGAACAAAGATTAATAATAAAAAAAAAACGAAAATAAAACTTGAACGCCAAGGGAATTAAGGTTGGAAGGATAGGCGCCCACAGAATACTGCGGGAACTTATCCTTGCCGCTGTTAGCACGTTCTACCATTTCTTCCAGTGTTCTACGAGCAAAAATGTAGGTATATTTATACTTCTTCAGGGCCCCTCTGGGATCACCTTGAGTTAATAAATTCTGAAAGCATAAAGAAGAAAGAGATATACATGCGATATGCGGAAGGCAGGGAACACAACCCGGAGATAAATATCCGGTTTGCTACCCTGCGCTGGGAAAGGGGAGACAGAAAGCCAAGGGAAAAACTGAGACGGAGAGAGTGAGAGAGAGAAGGTGATAGGTAGAAACCCACGCACAAACACGGCAGCGTTAAGGCGGGTTGCTCGTAAGAACTTCAGAAGAGCCTTCGTCGCTTTTAAAGACGATAGTCTTTCTTGGGCAACTTAAACGCAGAAATTTTGGTCTGTCTTTGTCTTTCTGTTTGTCGGCACGTCCCTCGATTCAGCCACTCGGCCAAAGTTGAACCACTTGCCCAAGGGCCAGCCATCGTGAACGGCTGACCAGGTTCATACTTGTGTACATTGTTGATCAAAAAGCAAACATTACGCATATCTGAGGCGCAACATCACTAGGTAAGTATTAGGTGATGTGTTCCTTTAATAGAAAATACATAGATACGTAATTCTAGAAACCCTAGTTTCTTAAGCTGCGCTGAAAATGCGACTGCACCGAAACTTGACTTCCTCCGTGCCCTCTGCACGAGCTCATTGTTGTGTTTCGGTTTCGGTTCAGTATTGCACTGTACGAATACCATGGGGCGCCGCTCAGGCATTCCTGCTTTACCCAGGCGACGTGAATATAAAAGAGTGTGTGGAGAGTACTCGTTGAGTGCGGACGTTTCTTCTGCTTCGGCGTGTTCAGGCTGGCTGGCGTTCCCGCCGGTCGCGTTGGTCACCGCCGGTCTTCGCCTGCTGCTGCGCCGGGACTACCAGCCCGCAACACAGCATTCACGTTTCCCGACGTATTGCCAAACGGCGTTCATATCTCACGCAGCGTAAAGTCACTGTAACGAGAAAAGTACCGCGTTCCTCTTCTCTTCGCCGCCGCGCCCTTTCGGCGGCTTCGCCACATAAATGGTCCAGCTCGCTCGCCTCGCTAGTGTCTCCCGGCCGCAGACGCACGGCGCTTTGGAGGGCGATTGTTTTTATAGGCTCAGGAAAGCGTACAGGAACATTACGACATCCCGTATCGTTTTGAGACTTCATCGAAAGCCTATCGAGGCATCGAAGAATGCCCAGTTAAGGCCCTCTTTGCCATTCCCAGCGGGATAAAGGATGCCAAACGATGGGCTGTGCGGCTGCACAGAATTAGGCGGGAAAGATTTGTTCCCACGACTGATACCCGCATTGAGGTAAGCGCTTCATTGAGAATTCGCGGGTGTTTCGGGGAATGTTGGCGCCTACCCTGCACTAGTGCAGCTTGTTTCGCGTGGTTGTCGCAGGAGGTTCATGCACAATAACATTTTATTATGTTTGGCGTAAGATTGACGCCTTTGGGCTCATATAATGATCAGCGCGCCATGAAAACTGACTGCTACAGATTGGTACTGCCTGACGTGACTGTATGACGAACACAAATAACAGATGGTAGCATGAAAATAATGGCTGATGCTGTCGCGGCCGGTTCGCTTGCTTGATATGTCCCGAAATCGGTATTGCGTGACGTGACTGTATGACCAACATATATACCGTGCGGTAACCTGAAAATAATGGTACGCATGTCATGTAAAGCATGATTTACATGCCATGCTCATGATGCTCTCGAGGCCGGTTCGCTTGTTTGATATGCACCAAAATCGGTGTTCCGTGACGTGACTGTAATGCGAACGTTAATAACAGGTGGTAACATGAAAATAATGGCGCGCATGTCATGTATGGCATGATTTACATGCCATACCCATGATGCTCTCGTGGCCGGTTCGCTTGTTGATATGCACCAAAATCGGTATTGCGTGACGCGACTGTATGACCAACATAAATACCGTCATGATTTTCACGTTACCACTTGTCATTCGTGTTCGTCATACAGTCACCTCACGCTATACCAATTTGGGTGCATTTCAAGCTAGCGAACCACCCGCCATCGCAGCATGAGCGTGACAAGTAAGTCATGCCGTACATGACATGGAAGTCATGATTTTCATGTTACCACCTATCACTAACGTTAGTCATACAGAAATAGCTCGTCATAAAAATTTTGGTATATATGCATTTCATTAAACGACCGCGAGCGCCCCGAAACCATGTCATGTAAATCATGTTTTACATGGCATGTCTGTCATGATTTGCACGTTATAACCAGTCACTCATGTTCGTCATACACTTTTGTCACGCCATACTAATTTTGTTGTGTGTCAAGCTATCGAAGCGGTCGCGAGCGCACCATGAGCGTGGCATGTAAATCATGCCGTACATGGCATACATGTCATTATTTTCATGTTATCACCTTAATTTAAATTTGTCATACAGTCATCTTATGTCATACCAAATTTGGTGTACTTCCCATTAACGAAGCGGCCAGGACAGCACAAAGTCGGGGGCGGATAGATAGATAGATAGATAGATAGATAGATAGATAGATAGATAGATAGATAGATAGATAGATAGATAGATAGATAGATAGATAGATAGATAGATAGATAGATAGATAGATAGTCACAGAAATTCGCTAAGAAATGCTTCGCATTTAATAAATCCAGACAGCCGAGCGCGTAAATGCCGCGCAGTTCGCATTTCTTTATCGCGTTAGCACGCGTGCGTGCGCATGTAGGCAAGTGAAAATTGCCGCTATTTCTTTCCTAATCAGTTAGAGAACAACGGTATGCTTCATTCGGGGCTGCAAAAGCGCACGCAATGCGTAAAACATGCGTTACTCCACGTGAAATCAACACCGCACCGCCGCAGCTTCGGCGGCGCTGGACCAAATATGGCGGCGCGCACGACGGTCGCGGTACTTTTCCCGTTCCAGTGACTTTAACGCAGCGCCTCTTCTATCGTCTTTAGACGACATTTGCAGCGAAGCACGCAGATACGCGGCCAATTTTTTTCATGTGAAGCTCGAACGTCGACAGCACAAAAAAGGGCTTTAAAAGTGACTAGGCTTATACTTCTGCTTTAACTGGCTGACACGCCGCAGAACTATAGCATGTCGGAAACTCCACTGCCCGTGTTGCATTTGTAAGCATCTCCCGCCATGCGCCAAGCCGGGAGCAAGTGGCGTGGACACTTAATGCCATGCACCCTTTCACGAAGCGCAGTCGTGCGGCCCCTCACCTTTCTGGACGATCTTTCGGCACACTTGCGCCCGGGTACCCGGAGGAAGGTGTTCCTTGACGCGCATGTCACAGTTGACGAGATCCGAGGTGATGTTGTTGAACGGGTCGGCGCAGTTGGGGTCGTAGGCCGAGTTGCAGCGCCAGCAATAGATGGCCCAGCCTGCACGTACAGAGCAGAGATGGCAAAATAACTCTTCAAAAGTAATTAACTTATATTATTTTTCAGAAAATTTTGAAAATGTAGTTAAAAACATTACAAATTACAACTGGACGAAAGCAATGGCATTATTATTACTATTGAAAAGCGATGAAATTACATTGAAATTACTTTAACAAATTCTCACGCTTGTTGTTCGGCACTTTTGGCATTTTTATTTCCTTTTTTTCATAAATCCTTTATAAAGGGAAGCGGACACGCTATATCTTAGTCAAAACAAATTAGGAAAGTAATGAGTAATTTCGTGAAATCACTCGCTTGAAGCAATTCATTACTTTCTAAATTATCATCCCACAAAAGTAATTCTTTGCGTTACCGATTATGGCAAAAAGTAATTAAAATTCTGGAATTTCATTACTGTAATGTCATTGCTGCCAAGCCTGATAAAGAGTGAGAGAAAACTCGATTGAGTGCCGGGGAGCCACACCTATTACATCGCTTCTCTGTAGCACGCAAAATAACGAATGAGCTTCACCGCCCCTTTTTAAATAAAGTGAGTTCAGTGAATGTTCGGTTTTAAGCCATGAAAAGTGAGTTTAGAAGCACCAGTACAGTTAATGGGGCCCGCCATACACATGTCGTATGACATTTTTGCTTCGCGATTGCTATATGCCTTGTTAGTTTCTCATGGTGCCATTCCCGAAAAACACGCTTAAAACCACCGGAACTGTCGATGCAGTACAATGACACGTCACTTATTCATGCATAAAAAAAGCTGCGAGCCTTTTTTTTGTATTTGTATATATTCGTGCGCAATCTATTCAACATCTATGTTATGAACAAATTGACACCTTAAAAGACGCTTCATGTTGAGAATATAGCCTTATGGGTCGGAACATAACCTTACATGCTGAGAAGCACGGTATGAATGTTTTAATGTTTCTGCAAGTACTCGCTGTATGCTGGTTTCTTTCTGACATTTGTTTCCTTAATGTTATTAATGTAAGAGCTAAATCGACGGCAGAAAACGTCGCAGCCAGTCACACTGGTCGCCAAGGCCAAACGAGTCCAAGCGAAGTTCGCTGCGCGCACGAAAGCTTGGCATCACATGTGCAGCCTGAGTGGCTTCGCATAAGTGCACAACACGCTTACAGTATAACCTAAGCGAAGGAAAAATGAATTAAGCCCCGCCACGGTGGCCCAGTGGTTATGGTGCTCGACTGCTGACCCGAAGGTCGCAGGATCGAATCCCGGCCGCGGCGGCTGCGTTTTCGATGGAGGCGAAAATGTTTGAGGCCCGTGTACTTCGTAGATTTAGGTGCATGCTAAAGAACCCCAGGTGGTCCAAATTTCCGAAGCCCTCCTCTACGGCGTCTCTTATAATCATATCGTGGTTTTGGAATGTTCAACCCCAGATATTATTAATAAAAATGAATGAAGTCACGCTGATTTCCTATCGAACAACTGCATCGCTAGTGACTTACTACGTTGCGCCTAGCGGCTAGCTCCCAAGTAACAGGTAAGACAAAAAAATCACTGCTAATGGGCAATGAGAGACAGAAGAAAGATTAGACACAGAGACCGGCAGTCCGCTTTTAGTTACGTGCACGCTACGAATCTTTACTGTTCAACTACCCACAAGAGAAATCTCCACCGGCACTACATTGCAGGTCACGATTCAGTGCCTATATATACGGGGTGGCCGATGAACGGTTGTGCAGTGCGAGCAGTCGGTTTTTTCAATCAAGAAACTCGCTAGCAGACGCTGCCTGTGTCGGCGTTGTCTCTCGCGGGCGAGGGCGCGCTCTCGTTCCCTGCGCGCTGGTAGTTCAGCGTTCATCGAAGAAAGAGTGTTTCAATGGTCAACGCGCGCCGTTCGCTCTCTCTCGCCACACGGCGAGCGCTGAGGCGGTGGCGCCCTCTCTTGCACTCAAGCAAATGGACCGTCCCGACAGCAGACGACAATGCACGCCGCGACAGCAGACGACGATGCACGATGCTCGCCGACACGCTGAGACCCTAAGGTGCTTCGCCCCTAATAAAACCGTCAACAGGATGCTCGCGGAAGGCTGTAACGCCGTCTGGTGACGATGCTGTAAAAGTGGTTCCAGTTCGGTATGATGAATACCGGCCTGCATAGGCGTGCGCACGGGGGGGGGGGGGGGGGCAGGGGGGCGGCCGCCCCCCCCCTATTCACCTAATAGCGGGGGGGGGGCGCAAAGTCAGCCCCACACATTGACATAATAGGGAGGGGCGCGCTGCGACTCGGGGGGGGGGGGGGCGCAATGTCAGCGCCATACATTGATATAATTGAGAGGGGGGGGAGCGCTGCGACGAACCTTCGCCCCCCCCTGAAGGGGTATCCTGCGCACGCCTATGCCGGCCTGCCCAGAAAAAAGTCGGGGACGTCCATTCTCGCGTTACGGCGCGCTTCGTCCTTACTTAAATATGCGCCGTGTGTGATGTAATAGTACTGTAGGACATCATCTTCATCGAGATGAAACCTAACTAACAGAAGAGAAGCAATTAATAAAGAAAACTCAAGAACCGAAAGTCTCGATACAAGAGCACGACTTCGGTCAGTTTATCCATCGCCTTGGGACGAGCTTAGCGTGCACCGTTCCGCATGAATGCTGACTGTCCGCCGCCTTTATTCGTCTCCTTGGACGGATTTCTCGAAAAGCCTGTCAGCGCAAAAGTAAAGAACCTGGGCATTCTATGCAGCCTCCGCATTAATTCGTACAAAAAAAAAAAAGAATGCCGTACTTTCCTCCGTCGGTGCATTAGCTCTCGTTTCTCTGCTTTATTTCGGTTTATATTGGCTTCGTCTCCACAACCCTCCTCCACCACATCCGCGTTCTGACTCATCATCTGCTTGCTAACGCGATTTCGGGCTCTTCTTTATTGGCTTCCCTCGTCGCACTCTCGGATCAACCCGCCGGGTGCGTCTTCGCCGTGCCCTATACTCAGCCACTCTCGCGGTCCGCGCACGTTGCTACCGCCTCCTCCTCTTCTGTCTCCTCCCTACAAATACTACACGCCGCGCCTCACAACACTGCGGGCGGCACTTTTTGCCCGACCCGAGTTAATTAGGAAGCGCGCAGGCACCGATATGCCGAGCCTGAGGTGCTGGCAGCCGTGGGAAAGGCTGTGTGCGAGAGAATCGCACCCACGCCATCTCTAACTTCGCGCACACCCTCTCCACTCGACAAATACCTCAGCGGAGAACGTTCTTATAAAAGCGTTGGCCAAGCCGGAACACAAAGGCGAAGGCGTGAGTCACTCGTAACGATGGGTTCGTCGCGAATAATCGATCAACTGAAAAGTGATTTTTTTTTTTCCTGGACGAATCAACAACTCAAATGGCCAAGAGGTTTTCATATAAGCCAACAGAAATAAAGAGCGCGTGTCTTTTTAATTTTTCGCACGCATTTGTCAGTTTTTTTAGAACCAGCGGCACCAATGACAATGACCTGACCAGTTACCCACTGACGCGAGTGCCAAGAAGAGGACAGCTGAATAAAGGATGGGAAGACTGCGTGACAATGCAGGGAGAAGATGTTTTTATGTGCCCATGTTTCACTGGCAGGCTGACTGCTTCTCAGCCCGCCGTAATGGATACGTGAAAACATTTCTTAACGAGACAGGCGCCTTGCAAAGACACGAGCCTAACTGCAACGAGTGTGTCGCCTGGGGCGTTTTTCTTAATGTTTCACTAATGGCGTTCGCTATTGGGGAAATACCCTGAAGTGGCCTTCAAGCCTCGTTGCAGCCGGTATAATGCCGGCATACAACTTGAAAGATCGCCGAGGGAGACCTCCTTATAGTGGCGTTGGTACAAAAAAAAATAAATAAAAGATATGGTGGATGGAAGAACAAAATAATTAAAAGCAGTGATCAGTGCTTGCTTTGCACTTTGTCCCTTCCGCGGCCATGGGGCACTAATCACACCGGAATATTGATGACCTTCGTTTTCTTGCACAAGTAGTGCCTTTGCCTTGTACCAGCTCTCACTCCGCGACGCTTATTTTGCAGGTTGACTTTCTGTTTCCCGCCCTTTTCACTATTTTCGCACCGACTCGATTCATCGGGAAATATAGTATAACTTACGGCAATCTTATGTTGGTAACATTTGAGTCTCCACATGGTCATTTCTAGATAGGAATAACATTATTCAAGTATTTCCTAATTAACACAGTTTTAATAAGTAACTATTAACTCGATACGCCCTTCTTCGACATTGCAAAGCCGAGCGATGAAATTGTCAATAAAGAAAATCGCGGTCACGTCTGTGGTGACATCGGCAGCACGAGGAGAAGCCAGGGACGCCGAGATAAATATAATCGGGGCTCCTTACTAAGTCAAGGGGAAGCTATTGCCCCAGTGGCTCTCATAATGATGCGTCGATTTGGAATTTCTTGCCGACAAGATAAATAATGCCAAGGACGGCCTACCAAATGAATGAATGGGTTAGCGATTCAGGAAAAGTTACAAAAAAATGTTGCACAACTTCGTTAATTAAGCGCACACACCCATACAGCTTTATTTTTTTTTTTTTCTAAATGCTGCCAATTCGTACTTTTGATGAGTAAATATGAGGTCCGCTTTACTTACGTTGGCGTAATTTAATTTTTTTGTGTGTGGAGAAAAGAAATACATGTAGAAAACGAAGATTTGGCGATGACGCGTAAACACGGATCCAGTGTGTAGGAAAACGATACCAGTATCACATTAAAGATCTACCAATGTATAGCTATCGCTCTCCGCATTTTCTAGCTCTTTTTTTTATTATTGACGCTTACTTTTGTGCTTCTTTTATTCTGCAGCCGATTTGTTGAGGACTAAGTTTCTGCAGACACGCATCGCTTGCTATGGCATAGATACTCTACGAAATGATTGCCCAGAGAAACAATAGCTAGTTGAACTGCCTAGTAATTCAACCGCCTCTTTCATTCGTTGTTAATGGATGATCACACGCGTAGTCCACTTCTACGCAGTTCAATATCGCGTTGTTTTGTTGTTGTTGCTTTTGTTGTTCTTGTCATCACTGTTTTTGTTGTTCTTGTTTAGCTCAGTATTATGAAAAGTCCATAGTGCGTTTACGCGCTTTACCTGCGGCATTTGCTCTCAAAGCTACAACAGGTTATATGTGTACGGATAAACGACCCAGGATTTTCAGGGCGAACCAGCGTCGTCAGTGCAACCACTACGGCGCTGACCATGAGCGCAATAAGATGACAGTTCCAATTACACAGGAATCGCGAGCCGCTGCTATTTCTTGCATTTCCGAAATATGAGCATCTATTTGACATTTGTCATGCGTATCAAAAGCTCCAAAGATTGGCAGGAAAGAAGACTTGGAAGCTGGTTTCTCTGCAACGCCGCTCTTTCTGCAGAGAAGTATTCTTCGGTCACTCCTGACTCACTCATGATATTAACGTCTCTGAGCCAGGCTGCAAGTAAATAAAGCAGATAAGGATGCATCAGCAAGGCTACGTATTTGTCAAGCACTCGACACTGCTCCTCTAGCAGTGCATTCAGGAAACACGCACTTTTACAGCGAAAGCTGTTATGAGATCACAACAATGGCCGTTTTTGGCGCCGTAGTTGTCCGCCGCCGCCGCCGCCGCTGCCGGTGTCCGTAACCACTATCACAGGAAAGAAAAAAAAAACTTCCGGGATGGAACGAGGTTAGAACCTGGGCCTTCTGCGTGGGAGCCCAGTATCCTACCTCAGAGCCATGCCGGTGCCTGGAACTGCTTTGCAGAAAGACCCTATACAGGCTTTATGTCGGGAAGGAACCACATTTACATATGTAATATAGTGTGGTTGAAGAGCAAAATAACAACCAGGCGTCACACATTGCGAATTGCGCAACGAGGGGGTTGTTGAATGGTTCCAACCCATTACAAAGCGCTCTGCGATAATTCTCCATCGTCATCAGGCACAGCATCAACAAAGTGCACATAATGCCTTATAGCGGGTACCACGGTTCTCCGCAGAATGACGAAAAATTGTATAATGGCTGCTTCCCTACTTCACAAAAATTATGATGATTTGTAGCGTAGTGGGTTCCTCGCAAGTGCGCTTCTATTGGTTGCCAAGGAAGCCCATAAGGCTCCCATGATCCATTTCCCCAGGGTCTCAATAAAGTTAATCCCCCCCTCTCTCTCTCTCTCTCTCTCTCTCTCTCTCTCTCTCTCTCTCTCTCTCTTTCTCACGTTAACGTATGGTATAAAGCGTGGTGGGAAAGTTCAACCGGGCGTCACACAATGCGAATTACGTAACTAGTGGGTCGTTTAAAGCTTCCAGCCCATTACAAAGAGCTCAGCCATAATTCTTCATCGTCATCAACCGTCGCATCAACAAAGTGCACGTAATGCCTTACAGATGGCACCTCGCTTCTCCGCAGAATGACGAATAATGTCGTGGTGGGTGCTTCCCAACTTCACAAAAATTATTATTTGTGGGCGGAGTAGGTACGTTGCTAGAGTACCTGCCCCATGAGAGCTTATAACGGGCTCTAGAAATGCCGCTCTTCCAGCTTTCGCTGTGACTGTGCCGCGCTTTCCGCGCAGGCCCGGCATTTTTTGCCGAAGTAATGACAGACCAGACCGTGCGATGGAACTATCACTGCCCATACTGGGTGCTCCAGATATTTCCAGGATAGAAACTGCTCCTGCCCTCAATTATTTTTGGCATCCTTTACGCTGACAGGAGCAGTACAATAGAGATTAGGAGTAGATCTAGGCCTCCACAGTGTATCGAAGCCAGTCACTGGGATTTCGTTATTTTCTTATCAGTAATCACACATGCCCGGCGCATCCTAAGGCCCCGAACTCGCAGAAAGCTCTTGTTCGCAAATGCTATCGGCCACGAGCTCACCTCTTTCGCTAATTATCTCTCCAGCATTACAATTGCTTGAAATTAGTAGTTGCAAAGGTATTCTATAGCGTAAGAGCTATTCTGAATACGAGCTCCGGTGATAACGCAAGCGGAGCGGCGCTACTCGTTGTGAAGCGCCGGAAGCAAGAAACCCTAATATAGGCCTCCTTAGTTTCCACGTACGAAGTGACGTGCATACTTTTAACAAAGGGTTTATATTCCAAGTCTAATCACACCTTCCGAAGGCAACTGGTCGGAAACGGCACAAACTACTCTTTCTTTTCGAGATCGTCGAGTAACGAGTAAGAATGAAACTGTCGTCTGAAGGTTTCAAGCGCGATAAAAGAAAAGAAGGTAATGCGAGCGACCGAAATAGAGACCTCCCGAACGCGCAGCGAGTGATTGTTTAAAGCATAGAAACGAACAAAAATAAACAAGTGTGCGCATGGCTGCGTTCTCCTTTCGTTATCACGCCAAGACGGCCCCTTTCTTCGCGCAAGCTTTTGAAAAATTGCTACGTCTTCTTGGTCTCGTTAGCAGTCTCTGGGAAATCCAGCGCGTATTTTCCTGCGAACAGTTCCCGTTTCTTCCATCACCCTCATTCCATGTTCCTTTCTTTACTCTCTCGCGCCATTTTCGCAACACTGTCTTTCTCTGTCTCTGACTGCTGCTCTCTCAGGCTCATCCATCTCCGTCTCTTGTCTTTCTTTTTTTTTTCTATTTCGCGCTTTTATTCTTGTCTTTTACAAAGTGGTTGATTGGTCGCCTTGGGTCTGTTTTCTCTATACTTTTTGGTACGACCGAGTTTCAACTCTTACCCCTGTATTCAGAAACCACGAGTTAACCTGAACGCTTGACGTCGTCGTAACTGCTCTCGTAAAGCCGCATAAGGAAGCGGAAAGAGCGCCGTGGGCGTGTTCATGACAGGCTTTCCTTTATCCGGACTTGACCGAGTCAAGTCGCGTCTTCAAGTTAAGGCACATTTCTGAATACACGGTTTTTTTCCCGTGGTTTCTTCTCTTCTTTCTCTCTATTTTGACACGTTTTTGTCGTTGTTTTCCACTCGGGCCACGAGTACTTGCAGTAAATTTATTCAAAAACGGTACCGAAGCTAGGTAAAATTCGATGGCGACGACTTCCTGCGAGCTATCATCTTAATTTTCTTAACCTAATAACCTGTACTTGTTTCCACTTATTATTGTCACGCCGCGTAGTTGTCGTAATTATTTTTTATCATGCTGCACGAAGCGAAAGCCGAGAGAACCGATAAATATTTAATGCTGTAAATAGTCGACGAATATCCTGATGACAGCAGGGTTGGAAAGAGGAGGAGGAAATGCCTATGAAAAGAGAAAGAGCGCAGTAACTGTCGTTATTTCTTTATGTATTATTAGCGTTATTATTTCTTCACTGCCACTTGGTTTGTGGCCTATCCCCCGTGGTGGGTATTTGCCATCCGTTAAAAAAAACGAAGGAATCGTCGTCATCAACTGCCTCAGACAGTGGAGTACACAGGAGCCGCTCTGAAGTGAGTAAGAAAAAAAAGTTGGAAAAGGTAGTCTACGCTTAGAAGTGCGGAAGTCGACTTTGTGAACGTCGGTGTGTATACCAGCACCATTCTTTGCTATCTTTTGGCCCTGGCTACAAATTAATGAATGAAATAATTATTCAATTAAATCGAGTTCGTACTTAAGCTTCTTTGTTCCATTTTTTTCCCTCTGTTCAGCTGTTCGTTTCATTCCTGTAGGCATTACAAGTACCGTTGCTACAAGTTTTCCCCGCGGCCACCTGATTCTCTGTTAATCTCCCATTGTGGGTACGCGCCATTCTTAAGGCTGGTCATCATCGCCAGCACTGGAGTGCACGCGCCGCGCCCAGCCTCCATAGGCCCGAACTGCGACGCGCAACGCCTGAATCCATTGCTGTGGTGCAGACGGCCTTAGCTGTCGCTCAGGATGGAGTCGTGATGTCGTAGTTGGGACTCAGCCGGTCACGCCATGGAGTCAGAGCTCGAGACCCGGGTCAACTTGCCGGTGGTGCAAGTCAACCGCGGGGGCCTGTACGCGGTCGTCGCCGTGCTCGGCATCGTCATTCTAGCATGCGTCTGCGTCCTGGCCTACTCCTTCAGCAATTACGCCATGTTGAAGCGCAACGCTGAAGAGATGCGCCTATACATTGCATCTCGGACGAATATGACTGGCCAGCTCGGAGGCGACAAGCCTGCTGCTGACGGTGACACTGCGGGAGACGGTCACCCTCCCTCCCTGAAGTCACTGGAGCCAGCAGCCGCGATGCCCCGAATAATTCTGGGATCAGGACTCGGAAAACGGGCGAAAAAAAGCCATCCCTTCCTGGTCAAAAGTGCGAACGGCACGCTTGTCATGACAGCCAGGCAGGAGGCGTTCGTCGCGACAGCGTACACACAGCGCCTAGGCGCGAGTCGGGGCGCTGGTGGAGGCAAAACACCAGCTGCTGTGGCCGCAGTCGCGTCCAAGGCTCCGGCAGCAGCTTACGATATCCTGGTGGCCAGTGTGAATTGGAACGACCCGCATTCCAAGTGAAGTGGCGGCGGCGTTCCACTTACTGACAGACACTGACAACAGCGGCACCTTCTTGCGTCCTGGTGAAGAGTGTGTTATTCCTTTCAGAGAAACTTCGTGTAAACGGATCGATGCACGGACGAAAGACTAGAGCTTGTGCAAATGAGTGCGGCGGAAGAATTGCTGGCTGGAATGAGAATTATTTGTCCCTGGGATCTTTTGAGGGGGATGTAAAGGTTTGTGAAAAAAACATGCTAACGGGACGTGAAGAAACAGCCAGCACGCAATTCCATTGAGCCCTTACGCAAGGAAACACGTCTGTGACTGTGGTATCTACCGTTTATGAAGTCTTTCGTAGTGCTTTCATCTAAGTTGATGTGTCACCGTATTGATTGTTGCATGTACCCTTTTTTACACCTGTCCCTTGAGTGTGATTTCATTGTGCAAATATATGACTACACTCTAAAAGTTGTCCCCCTGAGAAAGTTATTTTTCTAGAAATGCTATATGTATACATATTCCAGATGGCAATATCTGGACGTCTCAAAAATAGTAAGACGCATAACTGCTTGGTCGCTTTGGCACTTAGTTCTCTCTTACGGCGAGGCCCTGAGGTCAGACAGAAGCAGGAGGGTTCCCGCATGCTTCCTTTCTCGGGCAGCGCCGGAAAGCGAGCAACGTTTTATGTTAATTCGCAATGACTTTATGCTTGCACTGCTATGAAGCACATTTGCTAATGCAAATATCTTGGCAGTGAATTTGTCGAAGAATTCGTAACACTTTGTCCAAACTGAAGAAAGAAAACACCCATGATATGGTTTTACGTCCCAAAAGCCTATATGATTATGAGGGACACCGTAGTGGAGGGCTCCGAAAACTTCGACCACCTGGGGTTCTTTAACGTACACCTAAATCTATGTACACGGGCCTCAAACATTTTCGCCTCCAACGAAAATGCGGCCGTCGCGGCCGGCATTCGATCCTGCGACCTTCGGGTCAGCACAGAAAAAAAAACGCGCACTTGGAGTGACCACTCACAGACTATTTGTATATATCTGTGTATATCACAGACTATCCGTGTGAACAGAAAGGACATATCATTTCTATTCATTGTTGTACTTAGCCTCCCACCCCCCTTCTTATATCTCTTTGTCCTCACAGATAAACAAAACTTCTCTAAGGAATGCAATTGTTGCACGTGATCTTGTCATTTTGTGAACTATGACTGACGGCGTATAGGCTAAGGCGCTAACCTGAACGCAGGGTCGCGGGATCGAATCCCGGCCGCAGCGGCTGCATTTTCGATGAAGGCGAAAATGTTTGAGGCCCGTGTACTTAGATTTAGGTGCACGTTAAAGAACCCCATGTGGTCGAAATTTCCGGAGCCCTCCACTACGGCGTCCCTCATAATCGTATCGTGGTTTTGGGACGTTAAACCCCAGATATTATTATATTAACCTGAACGCGGTAAAGTTCCTATAACCATTGGGCAGCATTAAGACCTGGTTCACGGGGGCGATCGTAAACAAATCCCGAAACAACTTCCAAAATTCTTTCGTTTACACTAGCTTAAGTGATGACACGATATGCTTGACTGTGGCGCGAAACACCTTTCCGTGAAAAAGGGAGAAGATAGAAGAAAGTGAAGCGCCGACTACATCAAACTGATGATGCGATGCTCTTTAACTGAGTCACAGCTCTATGAAAAGAAAAAAAAAACATACTTGAGCGATTTCTCTGTAGCTGTGAAACGGATTACTAAAAGAGCAGCCATGTTTGCTCATAGTACCAGTGATCATCTCAATGACAGCTTATTTCAAATGCGCGTAGCGTCGTTTTTGTCCCCAACAGTATTGCTCCGCTGTAGCCGCCGAGATGCATTCGCAGACTCCACCACTTATAGAGACTGCAGGTGTCACTCAAATTACCGAGTCTGAATGTTACGTGATAGCTCAGTGGGCTGCATACACATCCAGCTACCAATCCCATACTGTCACAGTGGCATCTGACTTCGATACCCGCATTGATCGTGGTGGGTGACAATTTTTTTTTTCAGCGAAGTTGTCCTAGTCTACCTGTGCCGTAGTAGTGGTGGTAGCAGTAGTAGTAGTAAAAGTAGTAGCAGTAGTAGTAGCAGTAGTTGGAGCGCTCAGAAAACTCCTGCGGGTATGTGCCATTGGGTATGTCCTAGCGGGTATGTGCCACGTTCACACTGGGTAATCCGGCGTCTGCAGCGAACGGAATTCTCCTGCCGCCGAAATTCGGCGTCGTTCACACTGCTTGCCAACTGCGCCACCAAAAACGTGATACAGTATACTGTTAGCGCCATCTGCTCTGTAAGCTTGAGGAAAACTTCTTGGCCTAGTTGGTATTGCTTACTGTATGCTGGTGAAAACAACACACACAAGAAAGACACGAACACGAGCCGCCCATGTTGTCGTGTTCGTGTCTTTCTTGGGTGTGTTGTTTTCACTAGCGGCAGAATGTCATACAGTGTTGTGTAAGCGCTAACTTGGAAGCAATCACGGTATATCCCGGATCTACATGCGGCTAGGAACTGCACGGTTATCTCCGCTCGCTGGAGTCTGCTTTTTTTTTTCTTTCTTTTTTTGTGTGTGTGTGCTTGTTGGTCACTGCGCTGACTATTTGTCCGCGATGAAAGAATCCAACGACAGCGGCCGCGAAAAATCGGTCTGGAACCGACTGGCGCGGAAAGTGCTATTCCGGCGGATATCATCGCCGCCAAATTGGATTCCGCGCCACTCTAGACTATGAATTTCACCCTGTGAACACTACAGCCTCCCTGTACCAGAGTGAAGTGAAACCGCAATGACGTCGTGAACCTTTCTCACAAACACGTTTTCTACGCGAGCACATTTGCGCAAAAGCACGGTGCAAACTCTGTCGATAATTGTACACGGCACGTACGCCGACAACATGGAACGCCCGATCTTATCAGAAATGGGCAAAACGTAATCGCATCGCTGCTGCACCCTACGCTTGACGCGGGCGAGGCTGGGTGCCATTCAGTCCTGGGATTGCTTGAAATCATCGTAAGACCGCACCCATTCGAGCACAGTTGCTTCAATGAGCCGCTGCCTTGAGCAAGACGTTTCTCAAGGGATCCGTTAATGGCCACCAACTGGAACCTTTGGCAGAGTTCGAAACATTCCTGCACGCCGACCATATTATCTGTCTGAGCGACGTGCAGTCGTATTAATGGCATAGAGGTTAAACAGATAAAGGACACACGCCGCTAACCCCGTAGTCACCGGCGCCGTCTGGTGTGCTGCAGTGATAAAACCTAAGCAAAAGTTTTAATGCTCCAGACACAATCGATCATCGCACTAGCGCTAGCCCGAGCGTGTTTTCAGGGTTTTGCAAAAATCCTTTGTAGTATTTCATAGTCAGTCCAATGAGAGGCGGCGGCAACACGCTTTCAAGTAAGAAATTATTCACTACGACGACGCAGTTTCAAGTACGAAATTATTCAACGCGAGCACGCCAGCAAAACTATGGCATGTAACGCTCCAAACACACGCGCACGACAAGAGACGCATGCATTGTAAAATAGAGTATATAGTGTTGTGATGAAACGCTAGCAAGTCCGTTCAAATGCGTAAGCCGGGCAAAAAAAAAAAAGAAAAAGAAGAAAGAATAGAAGAGGAGGGGCCAGGGGGCACACGTAGCCCCGCCGTCGACTTGCAACACTGACAACAGAATTTCTGAGTTCAGAACCCAGACAGTTTCGAAACGGCGAGAGTCGAATGCAGCTTCGGTCGGTGATGCTCCAGTGCGTCTACTTGGCACCACTGCGGGGAAGTCTTGCGAGATGCTTGTAAGATAAAGCCCGCGGATCGAAACTAAAGTGGCCTATAGAATTATCTATAGTACCCCCATATGAGCAATTTTTTTTTTCAGCACATTAATAGCATGCACATACGCTGTATATTTTGCACTCAGATTCCGTCACGCTCGTCGTCTGACATGCGCAACGAGCTCATGCGGCGACCGTCGCTTCTCGGGAGCCGCATGTCTTCAAAGCGCCTGCCCGAGAGTACACGCACCACAAACTCGATGCTGCGCCCGCAGCTGTTCTTTCTGCAGGAGAGCTTCAAACAGTATATAGTGGGTATAACGGTGTCACGAGGAATTTCACGCTTCATCTCGGCGCCCGAAGCGCTAAATCGTTGATGCACCAACCGCATGCGCGTAAGAGCGCACTGGCTACAGTGTTGACCAATCTGTGAAGCTAGAACCACCGTCACTCAAACTATACCCATGCGTGTGCACGCACAGCCGTGCAGTTGTTCTCCTGAAAGAGAGAGAGAGAGAAGCAAGGAGGCTTATTTCGCGTAATCTTCCCCTGGCCTGTAAGTGTCCACAAAGGGAGTGGAGTAGTATGAGACGTGATGGCGAGGACAAGCGGGAATATTAAGAATTACTTTGTGTCTGAAGTTTACTTTTAAGGGCTCGTTTTTCTTTGTTAGACACAACATTAATGAGAACAGACGATAACGCCAAGGAAAGTATAGGAGGTGTTATTTGTAGTAATTAGAATATAAGTGTGAAGAAAGTGGACGAAAAGATAACCTGCCGCCGGCAGGGACCGAACCTGCGACCTTCGAATAACGCGTCCGGTCATCCCCCTGTCCTCTTTATGGGTTATATATGTACATTTAAACCTAGGAGTGTTAGTCAGCGCAGATCGCTGGTCTGTTAGTAGTCGCCAGTAGTCGGTCGCACCACTCAAGTTTTCCGGTATATTTTAAGCGCAGAGCTGGTTCATTTGGTTGGCAATTGTTCCAGCAACACAGCCTGCTTCAGTCCGTTACCGCTTTGTGCAAATTAATTGCCACCAACGCCGGCCGTTTACTCGAACGTTTGGGGCAAACAAGAATGTGTGCAACAAAAGGGCCGTCCGCAGACATCACAGTCTGGAAAACCTACGGGCCGTCCGCTGTGCAGACTTGATTATTATTTGTGTGGGACGCATGCAGCGATACAGCTATAGATACCGCACAGCAGTGGAAATTTTATGAATGCTCATCGAACCTACAGGCCACTCTGAGAATTGCTATAACGGGCCCAGTGTCTTGCCTTCAACGTATTCTGGAACGCAAAGGCTTAAAGGGCCCGTAAACAGCCTCTGAATATACAGAAAACGAGCATGTTATTCTCTCTTGGCGTTTCTCGTCTTTCTGGCGCACTTCGTGACGCCAGAACGGTGATTCACGTGACGTCATTAGGGTACATACTGTCGATTGGTCCATATACGAGAAAGATCGGTTGTCAATTGCCTCCTACCCTGCTTTGCCATGCAGTCACCCCCCCCCCCCCCCCCCCCAACTCCACTCTGTTCCTCCTTGTCTCGCATGACTACATCGTGCGCGATCAACTGATTTCACTTCATTTTGTGTGTTTCCGACTGCGCAAACGGAGGTAACAGCGTGTAGCCGACAAGCGCAAAATCCTCATAGGCTCGACGCTCAGTGCTGTCATTGTCCAATTGGTGCTTTATGAAGAAATAAGTGGCGAGGAGGGGATATAGCCTGCAGGAAGGGTAGGGAAGGCGAGAGAGAAACCACTGCCACGTCTTTGAACTGGGAGTGGTTTAGGAGCTCTTTATTAGTAAGATATGCGACAAAAATGCCTAAAAATGAATCCCGAAGCACGAATGCTTCCGCGTGCACTGTTCTGCACATTTGAAGTTTCCTCGGGTTCATACACTGACAACCGCCAAGAAACACGTCGTATGTTTAGCACTCGAAAGCAATAAGAATGATAGCCTGATAAGATACCAATAAAGCAGTAAAATTATACCATAATGTTCAAAAAGGCGCGAATTAGTGTCATGGTATAGAATAGGCTGACCTCGCGTAACAAAACAGTTATTTAAGCAGCCACCTCTCATGCAAGCGAAGCCTTAAAGATGTTGGATCAGGGCAATTAAGCTCAGTAGCACGGGGGCAAGGAAATTGCTCTTGCCCATTTACATCCGCCCTGTGTACAGGTCGGCTTCTTTGTTTTTTAACTGTCAAATTATCTTCACTTTATACTATCCCCTATACTGAAACCGCAGAATTCAAAAGGTAGTGATAAAACAGACAGCATTTTGTCGTTTAGTCGTATACGTGAGGACGAGCATTAAACAAACAAAATATTTAATATTCCGATTAAAATAACCCCTTCTGTAAACGCAATAATTCATGGACTACGCACTGCCTACACTGAGAGCTTCCTGTACAGGATAATAAAAACTAACTGTGCCACATGCACATGTGAACAGGCAGTAGAAGACATAGAACACCTTCTTCCACATTGTAAAAATTATGCTGTTCCGCATCAGAAATTTTTAGAAAAGCTAAATAGGTTGGATAAACAGCCACTATCACATAGCAAAATTTTCGGGCCTATGGACAACAGAAACTTTTCAAAACATCGCTGAGCGCGCACTAGTGCAGATTTTTCAAGAATCAGAAACATCTTAAGTATACTGATTCCCATAAACAATTATTGTTCGCATTGTTAATTATTGCCAGATACTTCTGGTCGCATGTTTCGCATGTTCTCGAGTGTTTTTAGTGCTTCATGACAGCTGTGTTTAAAGTGCGGGCAAGTGCCCGGTGACTGTTGCGTGATCACCTTCTGTAAAGAACTGTATAAGATGAACTCTTCTGCAAAGCGCGGACGCTTCTTGTCTGTCAACGTTGTTGTTGACGCGTGAGCACTGTGAACATTGTTTATGACGTGTGAACATTTCTGTTGTGAATGGTCATTTTCGTGCGTGAATTTTGCATTACTGTATGGTTATCGACAACTTCATGAAGCAAGTTGTTATGTAAGAGGAGTAGCCGGAGCCATACCTATAGGCACCAACGTCTCCTTCAATACGTTTAATAATTTAAAAAAAAGAAATCTGGTTAGCATGGACCGCGCATGGGCTACGCATCGAGTGGTTCTTTGACACGTTACAGTCATGCGTTCTGTGTACTTATTCAACGTCGTCGTTGTCAGACAGTTTCGAGCCTCAGGCGCCATTCGACGTGCAATGATCATAGAAATCCATATCAATAACGCCTATAAGACCCCACCGCTGCGGCACTTTCACTTCGAACGAACCGTATGCATTCAACGTCGCGCTGTTTCAGCGTCACATCGCAATGCATGAATCATGCCCGCGTACGTTTCGGACACAAAGGAGAGAGGAATGAAGGGGACCAGCTACGGGAGAGGGATCGCAGTACATAATGGAGGAAGGGCGTGTCTCCGCGGGAATAACGCAAAGTGGCGGGGAGAAAATTCTTCGATCCCCTGAGCACTGCTCTGCGTGGTAGAGCTGCACGTGAAGCGACGAGGCGTCACGTAACCCATTCTAAGCGTACTCGCTCATACAGGGAAAACATTTTCTTTTTCTACTGCGCGTGCTTCGTTTTTAGATGTCTGTGGTCCAAATCAGCAAGTCGCTTCTGCAAGAGGTAGAGAGGAACGCGGTAATACTAACAATGTTCGTATATTAACTTTTTTTTTTCATATAAAACCAAGAGACCACCAATAAACACGACCCATTGACCCGTCCGTTCCTTCTGAAGAGTGAACGCTCGGTTTTCGTATTTTCCTTCTCCCTGCGAATAGCCAAAAAAAAAAAAAAAACCACAGAACCTGACGCATTCAAACGACAGCTCGGTTTATTTAACGAGCGTGCAATAAAAAAAAAAGAAAAGCTCACACCTCGCCTTACTTTTTCTCCAACATCTCAACATATTAACATAGTAAGCCCGCGACTGAATCTCAACAAGTGTTCCGGAGGCAAATCGAGCAAAGAACCAACGCTAAGTGCCGTCGATTAGCTATTGAAGGCATCAGCGGCGTCAACTTTCTGTCGTTCTAAATCCGTGCAATGAAGAAGCCTGTCATCTTGCGTGCAATGTTTAGTACGGTAATTCGTCGCTTTTACGCCATCGTGGAGCTATGAAACATTTGATTTGTATTCAGCCCATCCTCCCTCCAATCGAATGCCAGTTTTTTTTTTTTTTTGTCTTCCCCGTTTCTCTTTGCCAACCCTCCAGCGTCGGGCAGCCAATCAGAGGCTTTTCTGGTTAACCACCCTGCCTTCTGTCTTTCTATTTCATTGCGCCGTACCATGGTCACCTATCATCGTACCTCCATTTTTCTTTCCGTTTCCCCTTAGCCCCGTGAGGGGTAGCAGGCTAGAAACACGCTTTCCAGGCCGACCTCTCCTCCTTCTTGTCATTAAACATCTTGTTTTTCTTCCTTCCTTCCTTAGTTTATAATAGCGACGTAACTCACGCACCATTCGGTGGTTATCATAGGATATACGCTGATTAGCACGAATGGGGTTCTCGGAGCAAATCCGCGTCAGTTTCACAAAGCACGAAGCTCGTGGTTTGCGAAAATTCTTCGGTAAAAAAAAAAAAAAAAAAACTGCAAGGTCCGTCGCTCCTCCGTGTATTTCTGACATGTGGCGCAGTGCAATCTTGGCGAATTGCAAATCGTGAAATGTAGCAGCTTTTCTCTCTGTCATTTTTTCTTCAAAATTCGCGGTCCTCGTTAGCCCCCTATGGTTATGGCAAGCGCCCAGCTGACGACATACGTATAAGCGCTGCGCTTGCCGAATGGGACGAATTTCCGCGTGGTTGCGCGTGCGTATTGAGCCTGTATAGCGCATTAAAACGGCCATGGAGTTAAAAGAATGAGTCACCGTTCGGTATTGGGGATAGGCCGTGCGGCGTTGCACCCCTAATATATGGTTCTTATATTTAGCCCACTGAAGCGAAACGTTATACAAAGCGGAATCCTTTTTTCTGCTTTACCTGTTTCCATTCGTTACTGCGATTACTATTGTATCTAACCATCAAGGAACGCAACGTGCGTTTGCACAAAGTCACGTGCGCCGGCGGTCGCACATAGCTGGTGTGTGCAAAAAAGAATGACAGTTACGGAGTAACTTCGCGGCCACTGCTACCGCTCTCTCTCTCTTTCTGCCTTCTGCGCATGACAGGGCGAAACAAGGAAGGGTCGCAGGAAAGGAGATGGCGTGGTGGGGAAGTTATACAGCGACCAACCTTTTGTTCGTTACACTCCCGGCGTTCGCTGAGTTTTGTTTTCGCTCATGAGGCGCGTATACAGGGTTCAATGCGAAAACCGGATTGACACGTGCCAGCTACGGATACATGTGTCGCGGCGCTGCGATCACCGAGCCAAATGAGCGCGTATATCTTTTTTTCTTTCCCCGGCTTCTGTGGCGCGCGCGTGATACTGCCTTCAAGCCCGCGTGCGTGTGTCGTGGCGCATACAAAAGGGGCGACCGGCTTCGCGTACGCCAGTGGTGGAAACTTCGTTAAATGACCTGCCAGCCACCCGTGCAACGCGGGGATTATAGAGAGTGGGTGACGCATTATCTATACTGGGTGCTGCGGTTGAAGCGAAAAACGCCAGACTCAGAAAGCAGCTTAGAATTAAATTTCTAATTCTTGTCTGTAGAAAAAAATTCGGGAAGTTTGCACTAAGTTGCGCGAAGCTTGGCAGAGCGAAGCTAATTGGTCTTTAGCTCGTCGTGCTGCAGCACGGGAATCACAACGCCGGCGGCGATGGGATCCAGTGTGCTTGGCCGAAGAAGCGGCAGCCGAGAGACGGCGACGGGTGGATCCAGAATACGCGCAAAACTTGCCACTCTGAATGTGTTGAAATCGCTGTCCCTGAGCCACGGTGTAAGAAAAGAATACTGATGCGCACACACATAAAAACACGGACTCAGGAGACTCGGACGAGCGCAAACTTTCAACTAACTTTATTTTTCGTCGTCAACAATATATGCCATCAGTCACGTGGTCACAACGCTAATCGCTTTTCACTGCCAGATCACAACAAGCCACGCAAGAATCTCTTTTCACCATGCAATAAGGAAACAGTAGACTGGCTAACACACGCGTTTCCTCTAGTTGAGATAAAATAGGATTCCAAAAGTTCCCTTGCGGTGCTATCTTGGCTTCGGCCCAAAACTCTGATCGCTCGGAAATTCGGTGCGCACATGCAATGTCGGGCACGCGCTGGTAAATGCGCGTTCTCTTTATTAATTATGGTCAATTCATGTTCCCTTGCACGAACGTTGATGCACCTTCCGGTCTGCCCGACATAAGACTTTCCACATGAAAGCGGAATCTCATAGACGACACCAACCGCGCAGGCTACATAAGGCATTTCGTGCTTCATGCCACACACTCCAGGACTCTTCTTAGCCGAAGAAATTTTCGGGCAGAGCTTTGCCAGCTTGCACGGGGCTGAAAAAACCATCGGCACATCGTGCCTACCCGCAACCTTCTTCAGATTGTGAGAAGTGCGGTGAATGTAGGGCAACACTACAGGGCGGCTTCTGGATTGCGGCCCTGGTGTCTTTCCGGAACGGGGTGCTTTTGACTCTCGCAGGAGAGCCTCTGCGACTGCCGTAACGAGCGTGCAAGGGTATCCGGCTTCCAAGACTCGCCGTACTTGATTTCTAAAGCTGTCCTGCATGGCACGTGAGCATGACTTTCCAAGCGCAGACCCCAGACAAAGCTTCACTATCGCCCGCTTAACTAGTTTCGACTGCGCTGAATCAAATGGCAGCAGACCCTTCTGCGCTCGTGGGCTGTAAGACCAGCACACGTGAGTGCTTAAACAGAGCCTTAAATCTAAAAACTGCAACGAGTTATTGCAAGGGATTTCATGGGTAAAGGTCAAACCCTTCCCGCACTGCTGAAACGCGTCAAGGATAGAATCAACAGACTTGTCAATATTAAAATCAATGGGTTTCTTTAAAAGTATTAAAAAATCGTCTACATATCTAAAAACTTTGATAACATTAGTTGTCTCTAGGATGTTAGACAAAGAACGATCCACGTCCGCTAAAAATATGTTACACAAAGCAGGTGCCACACAGGACCCGATGCGATGTAGCCCACAACCGGTTTTATCTGCAGCGACAAGGGATTTGCATCGGGTCCTGTGTGGCACCTGCTTTGTGTAACATATTTTTAGCGGACGTGGATCGTTCTTTGTCTAACATCCTAGAGACAACTAATGTTATCATAGTTTTTAGATATGTAGACGATTTTTTAATACTTTTAAAGAAACCCATTGATTTTAATATTGACAAGTCTGTTGATTCTATCCTTGACGCGTTTCAGCAGTGCGGGAAGGGTTTGACCTTTACCCATGAAATCCCTTGCAATAACTCGTTGCAGTTTTTAGATTTAAGGCTCTGTTTAAGCACTCACGTGTGCTGGTCTTACAGCCCACGAGCGCAGAAGGGTCTGCTGCCATTTGATTCAGCGCAGTCGAAACTAGTTAAGCGGGCGATAGTGAAGCTTTGTCTGGGGTCTGCGCTTGGAAAGTCATGCTCACGTGCCATGCAGGACAGCTTTAGAAATCAAGTACGGCGAGTCTTGGAAGCCGGATACCCTTGCACGCTCGTTACGGCAGTCGCAGAGGCTCTCCTGCGAGAGTCAAAAGCACCCCGTTCCGGTAAGACACCAGGGCCGCAATTCACACTCTAAGCCGCAAAGGACGAAAAGGGGTCTGTGGTTCGTCCTTTTGGGGGGTAACTGGACTGCCACAACCATTACTCCCTAAAGGATGAACGATTCGTCCTTTAGGGAGTAACTGTCAGGGGACGAACTGATAGTCCTCAGTTGTTTTGAGGGACGAAATGTCGAGGTGTAAAAGTTACCCCTTTTAGGGAGTAACTGATCTACTCCTCTTTTTGCAGGGCAGCTGCGTAGGGACGAACTGTTACCCCTGATGGAACTAACAGTTGCTCCTTCTCGATAAAAAAATCAATTTATTACAGTTTCTGGTTGAATTACCGAGAATTCGGAGGTTGATACACGCATTTGACGACATATACAATTAATACACAGAAATAAATTCAGAAGAAAACTACAGAAAATTCACAACAAACACACAGGATTCGAACTCGTGACCATTGATTCAGCAGTCGCGTACGCTAACCACCATACCACACGCCAGTACGTTGCAGAGTGAATATTACCGGGGCTCGATATGTACAGGCACCGTCTGGAAGCTGCACGTTCTGCCATGTTAGTCAAGGTAGCAAGATTCCTTATATTAGACTTCTGCCTTCAGTGTTTCGCAAGCAACCATTCGGTGATCACGTTCATGAAAATGTAAAATGCCTTGGATTGGTTTTTCTGCGCGCGTGTTTCGAGCGAATTTGGGCGCTAGATGAATGTATGTATGTATAAACGTTCTCATATATGCTCCCGTCGACGTGCCAAGCTTGCTCGCTTCTCACTGTACAGAACACGGTTGGTTATATCGTTCAGCGAAAATGTCTGTTTAATGACAAAAAAAAAAAACGAAAACTTCTAAAGAAACAACCAAGTTTATTCAACGACTCGTGTCAATTCTGCAGCATCGTGCGCACACATAAATTGAACAACTTTGTTGAATACAGAAGATAGGATGGCTTCCCTGCATTACAGGAGAGACGATGAAAAGTGCAATGTTTTATCCGAATGGATGATGTCCAGCCGACGTCAGGAAGTCCAACAGCACCATCGACAGCTGCTGAGGGCGTGTTCATAGCTGCAAGATGTTGAAGACGTTTCTCAGGAGGCGCAACGCTCTCATTCATCGATTTCCTGAAAAAGTAATTGCAGAAGCATTAATAGTTCCGGCAGAACTGTTCGTGCACTTGCAGTTACGTCACAAGGCGTCTGTTAGAAATGCTGCATGCGTAAAATTAGACGAAAACTGCTCTTTCACAGAACCTGTAATATAGTGCAATGGAACAGTTCAGAATGTGTTATGAAGTTCGAAAAACCCGTCCTCGAGTTTAATGTTTCACGCTTTCACAGCGCCACGCTAGTGGGCCCACTTATTTATCAATAAAGCTTGTCCGCCGCGGTGGTATAGCGGTTACGGTGCTCGGCTGCTGACCCGAAGGTCGCGGGTTCGATCCCGGCCGCGGCGGTCGTATTTCGATGGAGGCGAAATGGTAGAGGCCCGTGTACTTAGATTTAGGTGCACGTTAAAGAACACCAGACGGTCGAAATTTCCGGAGCCCTCCACTACGGCGTCTCTCATAATCATATCGTGGTTTTGGGACGTAAAACCCCAGATATTATTATTATATCAATAAAGCTTGCTCTTCATTTGAGAGATAGGAAAATTAAATGATTCCTAGCATCGCTACAAACGAGCGAAATCGCCGATGCCGTCGCCGACTGCCCGTGTTAGCGGTGCTAAACCTTTAGCTAGACATACTATTTTAACAGCCAATCTTCCCAAATGACTTGTTTACCTTGCAATAGAAGATATTCTGCGGAGTTTACGTGAATTTTCTTTTAAAAAGTCGCGAATATTTCTGATAAACAACGCTTATTGGGGCAGCACTGAAAACAAAACTATTTTTGAACAGCTGTATCTTGCTACAGCTAATGTTGAGCCTTCACCGAGGTTACCACGTTTCGATCGCCCAACCATCATGCTTGCAATTCTATAGCAGGCGGGGCAGCACTTGCGACGCTGTATCGCGCGAGCTCATCAATCATGCATGTTTTGTTCGCGCAGAACGTGAATGTTAAACAAGCGGTGATCGTTACATATAAACTCCACACAGGTAAAATCACGCGGAGTGATGGCAGCCTTGTTTACACTCACCTCTCAGGCGATGTCCCAGTCGGCGCGTAGCATTTCGATAGCGTAGCACTTCATTCCAGTAGCAGATCATGTTTACCACAGCGCGAAGATGATTCAGTGCACCACAAGTGACAGCAATCGCAACGAGGAAACGAGAACACATCGACAACACACCGCAAAACCGCCGAGTCCTATAGCTTGCCGTGCATACGACGAGAACACCAGGCCGCGCATTGATACAGCTTGGGCGCGAGCACATTTGTGTGTGTGTGTGTGTGTGTGTGTGCGTGTGTGTGTGTGTGTGTGTGTGTGTGTGTGTGTGTGTCTGTGTGTGCGTGCGTGCGTGCGTGCGTGCGTGTGTGTGTGTGTGTGTGTGTGTGTGTGTGTGTGTGTGTGTGTGTGTGTGTGTGTGTGTGTGTGTGTGTGTGTGTGTGTGTGTGTGTGTGTGTGTGTGTGTGTGTGTGTGTGTGTGTGTGTGTGTGTGTGTGTGTGTGTGTGTACCGCACTTCTCACAATCTGAAGAAGGTTGCGGGTAGGCACGATGTGCCGATGGTTTTTTCAGCCCCGTGCAAGCTGGCAAAGCTCTGCCCGAAAATTTCTTCGGCTAAGAAGAGTCCTGGAGTGTGTGGCATGAAGCACGAAATGCCTTTGTAGCCTGCGCGGTTGGTGTCGTCTATGAGATTCCGCTTTCATGTGGAAAGTTTTATGTCGGGCAGACCGGAAGGTGCATCAACGTTCGTGCAAGGGAACATGAATTGACCATAATTAATAAAGAGAACGCGCATTTACCAGCGCATGTCCGACATTGCATGTGCGCACCGAATTTCCGAGCGATCAAAGTTTTGGGCCGAAGCCAAGATAGCACCGCAAGGGAACTTTTGGAATCCTATTTTATCTCAACTAGAGGAAACGCGTGTGTTAGCCAGTCTACTGTTTCCTTATTGCATGGTGAAAAGAGATTCTTGCGTGGCTTGTTGTGATCTGGCAGTGAAAAGCGATTAGCGTTGTGACCACGTGACTGATGGCATATATTGTTGACGACGAAAAATAAAGTTAGTTGAAAGTTTGCGCTCGTCCGAGTCTCCTGAGTCCGTGTTTTTATGTGTGTGCGCATCAGTATTCTTTCCTTGCAAGTATGAACCAACTCGCCCAGCAGCAAGTTTTATTGAACGGTGTAAGAAACTGGGGCGGTTGCTATGGCGACGGCTAGGCGGCGGCTACTCCTCGGCTTGGCGATGGCTTGGCTAATTTAGGCACAGGCGACGCGCAGTTAGCTAGACAGATAGTTTAAAGGGCCATGCGAACGGTGACAGCGAGCGGCAGCCTCTATAGGCTGTACTAAGCAGTACGAAAACGATCTTCCGTGATATCGCAGATGCCCTGAAATTTCCTTGCATCGGCGTGCTGTTGCATTACTAGCAGGCTTTAGTGCTTCGTACGTTGCCTCCGTAACGGCGTTGTGTACGTAAGAACGCCTCGTTTCGCATACTGCGTATAAGCAAAAGTTCTGCACACGCGCTCTATGCAAAACGTGGCGTTCTTGCAACGCCGTTACGGAGGCAGCGTACGCATGCAGTACTGAAGCTTTCTATTGAATGTGGACCGAAAAAGAACGACCATGGAAAAGAAAACCCGAAAAGCCTAGACGCTCGTCGAACGGTTGCGTGAGCGCGATCCTGATTCATTCAGTTTGTAACGAAGAGAAAAAAGAAAATCACGGAAACAAAAACTGTCGAGTCAGAAAAGAAATGTTAGATCAGACAGCACTGCAGAGACGAAACGACAGTAACAAAGCTTAGGGGCTTCTGACGCACAACGCTTTCGATAAGGTTCCTTGTACATATGACGTAGCCTCTGCCCCGAAAAGGCTACCTTTGCTTAAATGGGCCATGACTCGGTCATCACCCGATTTGCGGTTCTCAGTGAAAAACAGAAGTAGGGGGCCTGTTGTGCCTGTACATATATGAAAAATAGACTAAGTGAATATTTCAGTGCAAATAACTAAGCCCTTGAAGTCGCCGGTCACAAAGACCGCCAACCGCCGGTGGCCGCCATTTTGACACAGCGTGTGTGACGCCATGTGCGGCATTTAGCGGAGCCGTCGTCTTCTACCAAAGTTTCAGCCGCTGCAAATCGTTCAATTTCAATGCCAAGCTGAACAAATCTGAACTAACTCGATTGCACGCGCAGCTGAGCGCAGAACAATATCGTTCGCCGGAATGCTGACGCTCGCACAGCAAGCAGCTTGTTGTTACGTCACGACTCGGGAGTGCGCCAGTGTTGCCTGACTTTTAGGCCGCTCGCATAAATGAAGTGCTGGACCACAGACAGACAGACAATGAACTTTATTCAGATAGTCCTGAGGAGCACCGCAGCCGGGACCAAATGCGCTAAAATTTTACCAGCTTTTTTTGTGAACGCGCAAGGATTAACCCATATAACAAAAATTACGAACAAAAATAGGTGTCATGGCCCCTTTAATGGAATTGGTGTCAAGTTGATACCAAAGATAAAGGAGTGCGCTTAACTGGGCTGGTTTGTACATGATTAAGACGTGAGCAAACAGCGCTAAACACGGACGGTGAAGAACGACAGACAGAATTTTCTTGCGTCTGTCGTTCTTCTCCGTCCCGTGTTTAGCGCTATTCGCTCACGTCTTGAAGATAGAGGAAAGTGGAAAGTAATGCAGCAGCAATGAAGACGGTGGCTGTACCTCATTATACGTACACATATTCTTCGCCGTAACAGCGCCTACATTACGTACCCAAATAATAAGGACACGGCAGCGGAAGAACAAGAAACAAATAAATAAAAACGTTTTAGCACGTTGCTTGATACACAATGTACAGCTATCGATTGTAAGCTCTGCTGAGTCCTTTTCTTCTCTGATGCGTACGATAGCCAACAAGAATAGGTTGAAGCGACTGTATTTCACAAAATATTTCGATTTACTGAATGGAAGTTTTGATAAGTACCCTTTCTTTTTTTCTATTGATTGTTTTTTGTTAGCCCTGTAGCACTTGTATATTTTTTTCACTTCGTATATGTCGTTCGACAAAACTGGTTTACACTCATTTTCTTCCAGAATCAACGAACATCAGCTTGCTGCATGAATTTTCTTCTCGCGTTCGGGCTGCCTTCTGGCTCTCTCTCTCTCTGTCTGTCCTCTTTTGTGGATATATTTTTTTCAAAGCGTAGCTCGTAGGAGCCCGTTCCTGTGTTGAGCGTCGGCGTGCCTCGTCCGTCGTCACCGAGAGAACGAACACAGCGAAAGTTGAGAGCTAACACGGAGCGCGGAGAGGATGACCAAAAGGAGAGTAAGAAACCTAAGTGCCACAGGAGACTACGAGATTGCGCCAGAGTGGCCCGCGTCATCTGGAAGGTCTGTCAGCGGTGGCTGCTGTGAATCGCGCCCACGCGCTGGCTCTCGCAATCTCTTGTTTAGCGAGTCGCGCTGCACTTCGCTCCATTTACAACGTGGCGCAAGAGACCGGTTGCCCACACTAACCACTATATCGCGTAATGAAAACATGTACAGAGCTGTGGTCAAGTACCTCATAAGGGAGTATCATTTCTTCGACGAATTTTTTTCGTCCTGCTGTTCACTCATCCTTGATGAACCACGATGTCGCCGAGTTTTATGTTTTGTTGCTCGAAGATCTACCGCTGAAACATACTTAGGTTTCGCTGTTCTTACCGAAGGAAGAGCTCGAAAGAAATGCAATTATTAAAAAAAAGAACTGCGACCTTCTTTATTCGTGCAACTGACCACTTGCAAGCCTGTCGGAGATCGCCGCGGCACCAGCACTATATCTGCTGATATCTGCAGCTACGGATGCGTCTTTTCCTTTTTTTTCCAGGCTGAGGTCAGTATAGTCCAACGTTCGACAACATTCTAGATGGAGTTAAACATAGGTGCCGGTCCGGTCGACTCGGTCAAAGGAGGCCGTGCGTGCAGCTCTCCTCAACACTTACGGTTCGGGCATGAGCTAACTTTCGTTATCGAAAAAACGATGTAAACGTTGCCACCAAGTTCAGGCAGAAAGAGAGTGATGCATGATTTATCCTCACCAGACCCAATAGCAAAGTTAGGTCCTCACTATCATTTTTTTTTTCTTCTCTTCTCTCTACCTTTCATTCCCATCTCCCCATCCCCGCACCGACCTGTTGAGGTGTCGCCGACTGGGCAGACAGTTACGGGCGGTGCTTTTATCTTCACCCTTTTTGTTTACTTTAATAACCACTTAGTAGTAGTAGTATACACCGGAAGTTGTAGGGCACGTGAGACAAGCGCCGCCTTACCACAATTTTTTTTCGAAATCGGTCATAAATAATTGCGTTACCATGATACAGGGAAGGAGGGGGGGGGCGAGGGCCAACATCACTGCCCAATGTGGACATACATTCTTTTTCCTCAACTAGCGTCGCAAGGAACTATTATTCTTCCATGCCTTCTCCCATATCGAAGCCGAAGTGCTGCAGCATGTTTTCGTTGAGAGCCATGCCTACATTTACTGCGACAGCAGTCACAGGGATCCTATATACAAGCGAATTTTCGCGGTCGCCGAGATGCTCCGTACAAAGTCAAGGAGGGAAGAGACCCTGTGTCCTCTTCTGCTACGCCACACACTCCCAGTGACGGTACCACGCGTTCTTCATTGGATCATTGACAAGTGTCATGCGCCATTATTAGGGGTACTGCAAGATGTATGCCTTATCTAGAGGTATTTGTATACATGTGGTCTCTCTAGCTGGAAGCGAACATCACTCGACAAAAAAGACGCAAGAGTTTCCCATTAAAATCCGAGCTTTTTCCGCACCATGTAGCCGCGTGATACGTTGCAGACGCAATGACGGCCACGAGTCCATCTGCAATGCTCAAGCCTGGTATAAGTGGCCGTTTAATAAAGGAGGCATCGTCTTCATCCACAGTTAAGATGCCGCGAGTATCCAGCGTTGTTAGAGTTCTCGCAGCGCCAAATAAAACTAGAAATTTGAACGTTGATGCTGGCTCCGTGTTAGTTACTTGGGAGCTTCCGCATAAACTCTGTCCCACAAATGGTAGTTTATATTTCTTCAGTCATCGTGAGAGATCGATATGCGCAGCTTCTCATTAAAAAAATAACAGCGTCAATTAAGATGATGCGACGGCGGCCGAAGTATTAACTTATGTACGAGCGGCGGATGCGCAGGTGATTGCGCGCAACTCGACGGCCACGGGTACGCGAGAGCCAAATTAATGTTGAGTGCTGCACATCTCAAAATGAGATATCTTAATGCCCCGCTTCATGGCTGATGCTTGTGCACGTTCCCTCTGAATTCGCAGTCTTTGCTGAGATGGCGCACTTAAAGAACGAATCAGCGTCAATAGCGATCATTTCGAAGAATTTCTAAGTTTGAAGCGTGGCTCTAAATAACACCTTTTAATTTAGCACTATACTTTAAAGCGCGCCACGTTTTGAGCCATAAACGCTCAAAACGCGACGTTCTATGCTGTAGACGACGATTTCTGTAGCACGTGTGTGTGTGTGTGTGTGTGTGTGTGTGTGTGTGTGTGTGTGTGTGTGTGTGTGTGTGTGTGTGTGTGTGTGTGTGTGTGTGTGTGTGTGTGTGTGTGTGTGTGTGTGTGTGTGTGTGTGCGTTCGTGCGTGCGTGCGTGCGTGCGTGCGTGTGTGTGTGTGTGTGTGTGTGTGTGTGTGTGTGTGTGTGTGTGTGTGTGTGTGTGTGTGTGTGTGTGTGTGTGTGTGTGTGTGTGTGTGTGTGTGTGTTTTCAGCGCGCCATCGCGGTGCTCCACAGGAGGTAAGAGCAAGGGGGAAGCCGATACGGCGAACGGCAACTATAGAATGAAATACGAGACACAGACAAAACGCTAGCCAGCGCTGTCCAATCTGTCGAGAAGAAACTAAAGTCATATACGTCCAACGGGATTGGAAGCCGATAAAGAAGGGGGGGATTAAGTGTTCAGGGGCCTGCCACTGCGCTAGACCTGCGCACAACGAAAGGCGGATTCAATGTTCATGGAAGACAGCTCCTCCTTCAACGTCATTAAACTGAGGCAACGGATTTGACTGGATTTACAGTACGCGGGTCGGGGATATCGTTACCTTTTCCTTCCCAACTTAATTCTTTCCTTCCCTTTAGTATGACGCAATGAAAATGTTTTGAATAACACTAACAGCTCTCCATCAGCCACTTGCCTAGCTGTATTCGGCCAATACAAGCAACCTTAGACGGCATTCCCACTAACAACGGCCGCAGTACGTGTACCACGGATCAGTTTTGAAATGCATAATCGTGGCGACTCCGGGAGACCAAAGAGAGCAGGCGGCGAAAATGTGACAGTATTAGTAAGAGTAGAATGAAAATGTGCGGTGTGAGGCACGAATTAAATAAAGCTGGCGTGCTTCAGCACTAGCAAACAAGTTAGCCCAGCAGCAGACGAAATTCTTGGCGTTTCAGGGGCATTTACTATAGCTCACCATTTTGTCATTTTGTTTGTAAGTATATATGTAATAAGGTAGGTGGCACATATGAAATGTATGTATGTTAAAAGTCATGTCCCTCTTTTTATGTTCCTCAGGAACGTGGTACTCTTCCACAGTACCCAATGTGTCACTTGGAAATTTTCAAGTGCACCGTTGTTCACTGGTACCAGTGTTATAAAAAGCGAAGAGCATCATTTTAAACCTGGACTCAGCGCACGAAACTTTCGCGAATCATCTATCACCATATTGATTTCTTCCATTTCTCCCCTTATGAAAGAGCCGACGTGTTCCGATCGTGTATGTATTTGTCACCGCTGTAGACTGGGGCTATATACAACTACTACACAACGTAATGCATTTTTTCCCGCGCACTATTAATGTATTGCGAAGTAAAACAACCATAGGCGAGGCCATCTACGTCCGCTTGCGGCCCTCGCACCACTGCACGGAAGACTCTGGGATTCTCGAGTCCCCCGTACAGCCGCGAAACAGCGATGAACATCTTCCTGAACAGCGATGCCTTTTCAGAACACAACAAGTTGATTTCTCTTTCCCCTCCCTTTCTTATACACACCAACCCGCGCGCATCTTCTCCGTCGCACTGCGCTATCAATCTCCGAACGGTTCTTTTCTTCCGTATTTATCGCCGCAGTTTTTTAATCATCTTTCACCCGCGTCTGCACAGAGAGAGAGTATACGCCCGCTATGGCGGACTCATCATTGCGCCATATGGAAAGGATCCTAGGCGCATCGCTGTCCTCGCGTTTCCCGTCGCTTTCCGGACCCCATCCGCCGCAGCGTTTCCCTGCGCATCCGGGCTGATTTCCTTCCTCTCCGGCTCATTCACGAGACAAAGCCTTGGGCCGCACCCCCTCCCTTCTCCCACGCCTCCACGCTCCCGGATTCTCGGCCAGCGCCGAAACACCCTATACCGGTAGCTGCATTTCGCACGACAGGGAGTGGTAGAAGGAAGTTTTTCGTTTGCAGATGATTTCATTATGTTTTTTAAAGATCGTGTCCGCCAAACTATACTTTTGTTTCTCGTTGTTGCGCCTTTTCGTGACATATCGCGCGGTGGCTGTATCCCGCCAGAGGAGTCATAAAAACGCGAGGATCGCTCCTGCACAGAGAACGTTATATTCTTCCGTGTTTATCCCCGCAGATCTTTAATCATCTTCCTCCCACGTTTGTACACAGAGAATACGTGCACTAAGAAACTATCCGACGGCCACTAAATCGAAGAAGGAGTAGCCGCAGATATGAAGCATGTGCGCGTGCGCGCGTATGAGAAAGAAGGAGAACAAGAAAAATAAAAGGGAAATGTGAGGCAGCGCGCGCGCCACTACTGCCGTTCGGATGTGTTCTACAGTTTATTTAGAAGCGCTCTCTCACCAATAACGGAAATCCAGCGTGCACGGGGAAGAAGCTGACGCTTTGGACGTTTCTCTCCGATCAGCAAGAAATTCCGGGTTCAAAATGAAAGAGGTTCGGCTCGAGTGTCCGCGCGCGCGACTTGCCTTCTCCCTAGGTCCTTTCTCTGCTTTACGCTCACCCACCCGCCTCGCAACGCGCAGCAGTAATTTATCGAAGCCGATTACTCACTGCTGCACAACCGAGCTGTTGTCTCGTGAGTCACACTATGAGTCGTGCGACAGGCAGAGGGGGGAGAATCGAAATCTCCCGCTTTGTTTGGGGGAGGAGGCGGTTTGAGCTGCGCGGAGAGAGAGAGAAGAGGAAAAGTAAAATGGAGGAAGTGAGGAGGAGGTTGTGGCAGCGGGTTCGTGTCCGCGCCCCTCATCCCGCTTCCTGCCCTGGCGGCACGCGCTCAGCGGGGGACGCGTGCCGCAAACCCCACCGCGCGGTTCCGCTGTCGATATGGCGTCATACGCTGCGGCCCGTGCAGGACTGTAGCGTCCGCAGTAAGAAAAGTGGGTTGCGGATCAGCGCGGGGCGAAGCGTTGCCTCAGCTGTTCCGGATCCGCTGCGGTCCGCACGCCGCTGTTTGCTAACGGGCTTTGAGTGAGCGTATCGCGGAGGGCAGGCGTTCCTCGGGCGTTCGGGCGCCGAGATGAATTCCAATGGTGAGCGCGAGAATGTCGGGCACGGCTACTCGGGCAGAGGCCCTGCCAACAGAGACGCGCTGCGTAAGCGTCACTTCCCCGTTGGTGTGGTACACGAAATGAACGGCTACCCGCACTGCGTGACACGGGCGAACGATATTTCGGTGTCTTTAGGCGCACTAACTTGAACCTTAATTGCTCGGAATTCTAAAGTCAGTTCGGATAAATAGTCGGAGGCAAGCTTTTTTACGTTTCCGCCAACCGAGGCCTATCTATAAGCGATGAATAACGAAGCAGAACCGCGTATATGGTCAGTGCGGGCGCCTTTGGCTTCACCTCAACTGAAGTAGGAAGGTCGGGTGATTTGTGCCAGCGAGCAATATTCCTGCTACCATACTTCTAATCTATGCCATCTTTTGGAAAATAAGAACTCGAGCCCCTTCCTTCCATTTCATCCACGCTGCAGTAAACTATTTGGTGAGCTTTCTCATACTTCAGTTATTTCAATAAAGAAATTTGGATATCATGAGTTATAACTTCAGCGTAAAAAAAAAACAAAAAACATGTGGTTGCTCGTGATACATCAGTGCGTGCATCGTTCTTGTGAACATCTCGGGCATCAGGTGAAAGTTTTTCTTTGGTTATAGTATATGACCCCATTTATATCGACGTTCGTCGCGTGCGCCTTGCACTTACACATGTTGTTGCTTGACTTATTCAAAATAGTCACAGTTTCGCCGCAACGGCGAAGCAATGAATGCGATAGCAATAAATTGTAATGTAACGCGAAGAATGGAAAGCAGCTCGAAATTGCCAGCGCGTCGCTCGAGCCCAAAGGACGCACGAAAAGAACGCACTCAGGACGAGCGCGAACTAATGCGTCACAGCTCGACACTTTGAAGCGCACTGCTGAAACATAAAGCAGGATGCACGAAACGAACGAACAGGTACACACAAGACGAGCGCGAACTAATTGTCACTTTTGTTACTTATTTCTGTTTGAACAGCGCGCTCCTTTCGCAAACGCGGCCGCTGCAGCGAGCGAAGCGAAGCACCCCACCAGCCGCCCCTTCTTTCCTCGAGATAAGCGCACGAAAGCGACCACGCCCTGTAGAGCGAAGAGCAACGGCGATCGCAGGAGCGGCGCGCGCACGCCGCGCCATCTATGTAGCCACTAAGAAGGCATGCTGAATTACATGGTGTATACAAATAGCGCGCCGCTGTCGTGGCCTAACGTCTAACGCGGCGGGCTGCAAATCGAGAGGTCGCCCGTTCGATTCCGCGCGTCGGAAAGAATTTCTGAATTATTTTTCTTTATGGCTTTTCTATATATATACATACTTTACATATACGGTAAATGACGGCGACGGGGACGGACATTTTCCAGCCGAGACTGTCCATATAATTGCTATCGCAATAAAACGTATACGTTTTATTGCGATAGCAATTATATAGGTAGCACCAGGAAAGTGCCTTATTCGCCTCTATGGAGAGCCCAGTCACGTAACAGAGCCGTAACAGCTCAGGCTGACTGGATACGAAAAAATATAGAACATATGCGCTTCCCTGGGATTTAGTTATATTCCGGCTACTCCACTGCACTTCGGAATGCCAGGGTGAATGCCAGACAGGGTTTTTTTTTAGACAATACAGATTTTTTCATAATAATTCTGTGATAGTCAGGCGCCTGTCATCTTCGCACACGAACTCTACGTCGAGGCAGAAATACTTTGTCGCACTTTTTACACTGGAATGAATAATTAAGAAAAATCGAATTACCTTTTTAATGATTAACTTGTGAGCAATTGTTCCAATAGAAAAGTTGCAGGACGTGACAATTTATGGCATGCCTAATATTTTTTGAGAACTTCCACAAAACACGTGTAATTTGAGATATTAATCATCGAAATTGAAGGCCCCTATCCAGATGATATCGAAACTGAGCGCTCCAGGCGCGCAGGTTATGCGGCCGCTGTGTTACGTCAGATTGAAACTTCCCGTGACGAACTTTGTAAAAAGGTGCGTCTTGCCTTTTCCAAAGTGGTCATGGAATGACCACGAAAATGGGCAAGTCGTCTAAAATACACAAGTGGACCCCTTCGCGTTTGGTGTGCATAGTGCTTATCGTATCAGTATAGCATTACCATATGTATTCCATAGGTTCATTTGCTGACATTTACAGGCGTCGTCTTTCTTCTTTCCGGTTCTTCTCGTGAGAGCTTTGTACCGTACAAGACAATCGAATCGCTCATATAAAAGAAAAATAAACTGAATCACTACTTCACAAGTATGCGAATCATTTGTTGTTTTATTTTTCTTCAGAATATCAAACATGTTATTGAGGTATTTTAAGAGAAACCTTCCATATGAACCGAATAATTTCGTTTTTATCAAAGGACTTTAAAGGAACCTGGTGTACGCAGGAGTTGCACATTGGTCCAATAAATTACGTTTTCCTGGAGCACAAATACAGCCCGTCAAAGCGGGAAAATAGTTTTAACGGGGCCCGGTACTAACACTTTTTGAACATGGTCAAAAAATGCTGCCGATTGGTAGCCGAGGCTCCTGCGAACATGCGAGTCAAACATTCCATTATATATGGAATTAACAATAAATTTCAAAGTCAGCTAAAACTCATTCGCTCCTCTCTCGAAAAATGGTGTCATATACCCATAAACTCAACTGCTTCACATGACACTGAAAGTGAGTCGCGCGTACAAATAAAACAAGAAAGCGCTCACGGTCATGAAGCGCGCTGACCAACGGACGTAGCTCGCTGGGACGAAAGGAAAGAGAAAACGCTGACGGCGTGCGACAAATCCCTGTACTTGACGGATTCTAAAACTTTTTGCTGCAGTCGATTCGTGATGCAATAAATTCCGATGTTAACGCGATAGCGTCAAAGAGCTCATTTCGCAGAAATTCCGGTCTAGGTGTCGGTGGGTGTTGGCGACGGCGTCTCTAGTTGTGAGCGAAAAAGCAGCGTTGCCTGTGAGCGAAAATTCGAGGTAGGTGCAAATAAAGAAATAATAAATACGGTTTGAGTGGGACCGCAGATTCGAAGCTGCGACCCCTCGTTCCGTGGCGCGATGCATTTAGCCGTTCGGCCACCGCGCATACACTCTGTGTTGAAGTCATTCCATGATTATACATGAAGAGCTTAATAAAACACGTTGCGGGGCTAGTTGGTGATACATCCTTATTTAAAAATTGTAGCGCTATATTAGACGAGGACAAGAAGAAAGGTACATGACAGGACGGGCGCTAACTCTAACTATTTTTATTGAAACAAATGGGCGGGTAGATTCTACCCGCCCATTGCAGCGCTTGCAGAAACTGTGAACCACGGCTTGAGAAAATAAAAATCCTAAGCAGAAGTAAAGATAGAGTAGCTCGCGAACTATCAGAAGCGTTTTTCATCACACAGAAAGGCGACATGTGCGTCAGCACCACATCTATATCATTGCGTGCTAGTGAATTTGAGGTACTAAACAAAAAGCGATAGCGTGCACGAATCCACCCCTTCCTCTGTTCCTCATGATTGCGCATGCGTGCCTTGCATTTATTGCTATAAAATACTGTGCGGTTGTTTCAATAAAAATAGTTGGAGTTAGCGCCCGTCCTGTCATGTACCTTTCTTCTTGTCCTCGTCTAAAGTAGCGCTACAATTTTTTAATAAGAAAGTAAAAAACATGAAGAGCTGTTGCCCTTTAATGGCGAACCGCACAAAACTCTGCTGATATTTTTGCACCTCCGAATCCACGCCTACGTGTGTAATACGCCAGTCCTTACCCTGCGGTGTCTTTTATACGTCACATGCAGCAAACATAATGCCTCAGAAAATTTTCCCGCGCAGAAATATGCTTCTTCTAACGACAACGATCGACACTCAGGGTTTCCATAAAGCGCGTGCTTCGAAAGCACTTCCCATATTGCTTCTCCAATGTAGGACCGTACTCGACGCTCACTCGAAAAATTGCTGTGGCAGAGCACAAAACAAATCACAAAGCGAAAAAAAATTGTGGAGGTGAAACTGGGTAGCCAGTGGAAGGGAATTCGCATTATCTGCAATACCGACAGTATAATTTATGTGTTACAACATGAATGTTAGTTTTGACGTAACGCAGTTCACGATTTTGACAGAACTCATCTTCAACCCTGATTCGTGGGCGATGTTCAAAAAGCTGTTTTTGTGGAGCTACCTTTTTCGACAAATGTGCTGAATTTGAACTGAATCTCGCCACACTAAGGCAAGAAGCTAAACAAAAAGAAAACATTCATCTTTTGCTAGCCTCTCGCCATTTATTATTGGTTCTTGAAACATCTTTCCAGGTGGCATACAGTGTTCGAGAGCTCCCGCAAAGTTAGACCCTTACAAAAATTGGTTTCACCTGTCTGTCACCTATGAGTCACCACCCAGTCACTCCAGTCACCTCCCTGTAGACTTGACCTTTCTGCAGATCTAGTCTGCAGATTTTCTGCAGACCCCGAGCAGACCTTTCTGATAATGAGCGCCCAGAGTGCGTGCGTGTGGATGTGTATAATATATATGTATCTATCTATATATTCTGGACCATGACACATTTGGTAATAATGATTAAATGGATTTCACCTTTCAGTCACATACTGATAGGGGGTGACAGAAAGTCTGTCACTTGTCTTCACGTGCTCTGCACCTGGGTTGTTAATGGTCTGTAGAATTTCTGCAGAAAGGCTGCAGCTTTTCCGGAGCACCATGCGACAGCCTGCCAGCTGGTAATTGTAATTCGCTAATTAAAATAGCATTGCACATTTGGCGGGTGTTGATTAACAGGTCTGTGTGTTTTATGGCTACCTAACATCCAGCATAAATTTACATGCATTCTGTGAACGCGTAAATTTAAAATTTTGAAGCGTAGGAGTTTTCCCACCGGCACTGCATGGCAGGTCAAGATACCATGGCTATATATACCGGGTGGTCGGTGTTAGGTTGCGAAGCGCGAGTGTGCGGTATTTACTTTGCTGTTGTTGCATGTACGCTGTGGTCGTGTGTTGGTGGGTGTATGTACGGTATTCTACCCCTGGATGCTGCATGTTACTTGACTCGTGGTGCTAACGCAAAGGGTAGCTCTTATTTATTTTATTCATCCGCGACAAAGCTCCGCACACATTCTGCAGAAATGCTGCAGAAATTCTGCAGACATTCTGCCGGCATGCTACATCTTGGCGGCTACAAATGTTCTGCAGACTTTCTGCAGAAAGGGTGTTCCAATTGCCTACTGGGAGGTGACAAGGGGTGACAGAAAGTCTGTCACTTTTCTTTCCGCATTCCGAATCAGGGGTGATTCGTGGTCTGTAGAATTTCTGCAGATTGGCTATAAGTTTTTTTGTAAGGGGATTTAGGGGAAAAAAGGAGTTCCCTTAAACCGGCTTCTTTTTTGGGTTGATTTTGCGTGTGTGTGTGTGTGCGTATGTGTGTGTGCATGTGTGTGTGTGTGTGTGTGTGTGTGTGTGTGTGTGTGTGTGTGTGTGTGTGTGTGTGTGTGTGTGTGTGTGTGTGTGTGTGTGTGTGTGTGTGTGTGTGTGTGTGTGTGTGTGTGTGTTTTGCTAGCGGCTCCCCCTTTGTTATTGGTTCTCGAAACATATTTCCAGGCGGCCATGCATTGTTCGAGCGCCCCCCTCCCTCAAATTTCGGTAAAAACGCGCATAATTTTTTGGAATCGGATAAAAACGTACATGTACTATATAATCAGGAGCAAAGGCACAGACGACGGGAAATTGCCCGTCTGAATGACGTTCTGTTCGGGCGTTGATCACTGTTTCAATTTCGCTAGGCTTATTGTCGACGGAACGACGAATAGCCAATTTCATATTTCATTTCGGAAGCCTTGCTGATCGTCAGTACGTGTGTGCATTGTGTGCTCTTTCATGCTACATACACACACGCGCGCGCGCGCGCGCGCATGCATGCACGCAGACAGAAATAAAGAACTAGGTCACAGGGGTATGATACAGAAAGACACAGTTCACACGGATGAACCGGATCCCTTCGATTTTGTTTTCTCTTTTTCGATTGTTCTCCTGTTGTCGGCGCGCGCTTTGAAGCGTCAACGCATATCCTTATTGGTTCTTCTTATAGACGTAACTTTTTCTTTTTTTTCTGGAAGCAACCAGACGCAATCAACCTGACGGATATTGTAAATTCGTGAACATGAATGTGAATTTGCTGTGGTAGGCAAAAGAATAGCGAAGCAGCAGCAGCAGCAATAATAATAATAATAATAATAATAATAATAATAATAATAATAATAATAATAATAATAATAATAATAATAATAATAATAATAATAATAATAATAATAATAATAATAATAATAATAATAATAATATAACAATAATAATAATAATAATAATCAGTGCAGTAGCTAAGGCAAAGACTCGGATTCATAGCGTGCATGAATTTATCAAACTTTTAATCACTGCGAACAGATCTTTTATGTATGCCAAGTAAATCAACGTTCACAATAACTTCGACCGGTCCTCACAAATCGTCAAGGAATCGCGCGGTGGCGTGAGGAATCGAACTAGCGTTTACCAGCTTCGAGCGAAGGTCCTTTGCCACTACTCCACGTTCGTCTTCAAAGGCAGTCAATATAGGTTCGAAATTTTACTCGGCAAGTGAAAGGAAAACGAGTTTAAAAACGCCGTGGTGAATGACCTGATAACTATAATAGGGGCCGACGATTTGAAGTGGCTGTGGCGTATACTTGAGGAAGTGTTTAGCCATTGACAACCTAGGTTGACGCCGTTTGCGATGTGTGTTGTTGTTTGCTGTTCCAGCGTGAGATCGCACGAGAATTGCGTGCGTTTCTGAAGATCGCGTAAAAGTTTCAAACGTACTGCGTAGTCATGTAGTGTTGCTAGAACTATCTGCCGCGGCAGGTAAGGTGTCGCGCTGCTTGACTGAGGACGCGTGTTCGACAACTGCCACGGCAGCCGCCTTTCAAATGAGCCCGAATGCAAGAGCACCCGTGTACTCCAATTTAGCTGCACGGTGGTGAACATCAGGTGGTCAAAAATAATCAGGAGTCTCCCACTGCGGCGTATTTCGTAATCATATAGCGATTTTTGACGCGTAAACCCCTTGCAGTTTACTATTGTTCCTTGCGCTAAGTGAGTTAAGATTATCAAAAAGTTTGCGTGCAGTTTACCAGAACGTTTTTACAGCGAAGCTGTTAAGCTTTTTGTTAGGCCGGTTTGCGTCACCAGAAAACTGTCATCATCAGGAACGGGTATGAAAGCGGCAATCCAAGTCGAATTCATAATGAGGCTAGTGAAGCCAAGCTCTGGAGAATATTAATTACTACTGACTGAGTCGAGCCTAATAAGCCCACTTATGTGTAAGTGGTGCTAATTAAGACTAAGTCTAAGGCTAGTTGTGTGTGATCGAACCAAGCCGGCCCGAGATACTTGAGCTTCATGTGACCTAATTGTGTCGGTTATGTTTAATTATGTTAATTAAGTCTAATTAGGCTAATTAAGTCTAACTGAGATTGAGCCAAGCCGGTACTAGCTAGGAGACCACCCTCTCCGCTGTGACAGCCTTGCGCCTCTATAGTACGAGTTACTCACATTATTTTTTTTTCCTTTTACTCGCTTTTACACCGCGGTTTTGGCCATTGTTGACAACACAATTAACAAAGAAAGTAAACGCGAACGTACGCGCTTAGTGGCCCATTATAAAGCCCATAGGTCAGTTAATGTTAATCCCATGACGTGTACGTTATAATGCTTCTGACTCCTCTGTTGCTACAGTTTCCTCCGACGTGCTGCTGGGTACAATCCTGAGCCGTCTCCTCTTTCTAACTTACGTTAATGATTTACCACAAAATATAACCGCTAAGATGTGTTTATATACCAATACTTTCGTTCTCTACCACAATATTGACGCCGTCGCGGTTGTCTGTTGGTTATGGTGCTCGAGTGCTGAACCGCAGGTCGCGGCGGCCGCATTTTCGATGGAGGCGAGTATGCTAGAGGCCCGTGTACTTAAATTTAGATGTACGTTAAAGAACATCTGATGGTCAAACTTTCCGGAGCCCTCCACTACGGCGTCCCTCATGATCACATCGTTGTTTTGGGACGTAAAACCCCAACAATTATAATTTAGTGACGCCAGTAGTGTAGCCATCTTGGTGGGCCAATCCAATCATCTCGCCCGTAGCAGATGGGCGCGAGCTTCAAACTTTCACTGCGGCGAGCCACTCAAGCTCTGCTGACGCGCACCAGAACGACACGTACGAAACTTCTGCGAAGGTTTTAATCAAGCAGACGCGCCATTGCGTCTTTCTCTTGCCCGCTAAAGAAGACGAAGAAGACCCACGCCATTTTTGCATGAAAGAGAGCATGTGTTGCTCGCTGGCTCGCTGACACTCACATTTGCAGTTCGCATACACAAAAACACAATTTGCAAGTTCGCACACCACACTGCGAACACAGCTTGTGTCGCGAGCGGAATGTGCTGCGAGAGGAAATCCCGGTATTCTGGAAGCCTCGAGTAGCGAGAGCTTCTCGGGCTCCGTAGTTCTTGGACCGCGCATTTTTGACCCAGCAGTCTTAGTAATCCTCTGCGAAAAAAAAAGAAACAGAGGTCACTACCGCCATACACTTTCCAACGCAGTGTGGTTGGCTTGGGTTTCCCTGACACTTCCTTCCTCCATAAACTCAACCCCTTACATTCATAGAAAAGGGGAGTATAGCGAATTTTGACGCCAGATACTAAAAGACTGCTTCGAATAAACTACGTTTGCCTTTTTCTAAAGTAATGTCCGCTTTGGTCTTTCAGCTAATTATTTTGATGCCTGGCAGCGGTGTTGATGTCCGTCGGTGCAAACCCAATGCCTCTTACGAAAGGCTTATCAAGAAGAAAAAGTTCGGACCTTCTAATGAGCAGTCTGAATCCTTAATTTCTGTGCCACTCTGCCGACGTCACATGTACTAATAAACGCCTGGAGAACGTGGCATTCTCTCTGGCTGCTATGATAGGCTGGCGTCGTGTTCTTCAGCATATTTCTAAACCATTGCAGGGAGATATCATCATCAGCCTGACACGGACATATAAAACTTCTTAAACAAACCTAGCCGCGTTAGCTATGAAAGACAGGCACGGGGAGAGAAGGACTATGTAGCTGTGGTTCTGCATTGCAGCCGAGACGCGCTAACACCGTAACAAATGCGTTCTTATCCTTATTGGCAGGATATCTCTCGCAAAACAGTGCGAGACTATATTTATACAGTCAAACCCGACTATATATCGAACTCGGTTTAATAGAATTATCCTTCATACCAAAATATTTTCGATCGCGACAATGCATAAGAAAATCTACGGCTACATCGAACAAAAAGAGCCGGAACACTTGATATACTGAACATCAGGCAGCGGGAAATGTCCCGGGAAGTTGGCTTTCCCTCACAAAGTTTTGGGTTTTCCTCACGGAAGGGGTCTTTCCCGCATGTACGTACTTGAAAGACCGAGTGCTGTGATTAGGTGGACGCTGCGCGGAGCGAGCAGAAACTACCGCTTGGCATCGCGCTCGTATGCCAGCTCCGATGATTACTCGTTGTTGCGCCTCCGGCCCGGCTCTAGCAGTTGCCGTTCGCTTCTCCAGTCGTTTTTTAACGCGACATATGCCGTAAAACATGAGAATCTGCTATCCTCCGCAAAGCTGACGGTAATCAATACCGTAGAACTTTGGGGAAAAGGAGCCTTACGTCACGGCTGCGTACAGCATCCCGAGACGCACGCTCAGAGAGATATTGAAAAACAAGGCCGAGTAGATGCTTCCGGCGCCCGACGGGTACGCGGAGCTCAGTATGAAGGTTTTGAGGCGCTATTTACATCCATACCGTGTTTTCTCGAGTATAACCTGCTCCTGCATATAGCCCCTCATTACCAACTACATAAAGACAGCGGAAAAATGCAAAGTTAAAAAAAAAAACTATTGTCGTGAAGGCATCTTTTTTACATTATCAGGAGGCGGCGCCGTGAAGCCGACTTGCGCACTGACATTCTCATCGCAAATACAATAATTTCATAAAAGCTTTATGTCCGATATATCCGATATATCAAACTAATTCCTTTCTTTTTTTATACAAATAAACACCGCCGTTGTGACTGTTCTCGCGGAGGACCTACTTCACTGTTTACTACTCCTACGGCCACGTTCGCCAACATATATATATATATATATATATATATATATATATATATATATATATATATATATATATATATATATATATATATATATATATATATATATATATATATATATATATATACACGTCTCACAACAACAAAAAATACATTTATTTGACGCGTTTCGACCGGGGACCGGATTTTCAAGAGTACACAAGAAAAGTAAGAGTTCAATATAGGTGCTTCCCTATCCAACGCACTTACGAGTGTGTTACTTTCCTTAGCGTGCGGAAAATGACAGCACCTCTCGCTGTCACAGCTGAAAGTTATGAGACAGCACGAAAAGCCGCAGAAACCCAATAGTGCGCTACATATACAATACGGTTTCATAGTAGTTCTAGCATTGATACAGTTTCAGCATAAGCTGCACGAACCCTAATATGTGATTACTCCCACAAACAAACGAACAGGTTAGTGCCATTTCGTGCATGCATGAGTGAGCCATTTCGCGATAGCCGTACACCGTGGCATCGATTCCAGCGTAAGCAAATATGCTTAACGTTACTGCGTCCCATACTCCATTATACACGCTAAACCTATATAGGCACACTGCGGCCGTGTGCACGTATATAGTAACATTGGCTTAGCAAGAAAAGAAAGAAGACGTTGAAAAGAGTTCGCTCATTCTTTTATTTTTCTATGTCGATGTTTAGTTCTGCGCACCACCACGATGTATCACAACCATCTCGCCCACGGTTCAAGGCTTGGACGTGAACAGGCTATCGATTTTCTTATTTTCTCTCGGTATTAAGTGAAGAGTCATCGTCTAGTATCCCTCAAACGCGCATGCCTACTTTTTCAAACCATTTTATCGTCCCTTCGGCCGAGCTCCTCTTTGCCGAGGGTGAATCGCCTCGAAGGGCTCTTTCTTTTCTGCCACGCGGCATGCCCGGCATCGCACATCGTCTACTACATCGACTGCCATTCCTCGCCGCCCTTCCCGTTCTCCCTTACTTTATTACCTCACTCTTCTCCGCTCTCTATTTAACTGCGGTCCGCGAGCTCACTGGCGCGCGCAATGAGGAGACCTTCGGCAAACAGCCCTGGCCGAGCGCGGTCCTCGGATTCCGCGCGCTCTTCCTTGCCGCGCACCTCTCGCCTTACGCCCCGAAAATTGAATTCCGCGCCGTCCGCAGCTACGTGGTGGCCCCGTGGCTCGGGTCCGCTGCAGCAAGAGCCTGCGCGAGCACGGGGTAGAATGGCACTCGGCGGGTCTTCGACATAAAAATAAAAATGACAGTAAAAGAATGCAAGGCAATAATAATAAGGCGCCGCGAGAGAGATACGCTATTAATATATTTCGGAGCGCGTATTCCATAGGTTTCATAAGCTTCAGTGGATAACCCTGAGACTCAGTCTAGTTTCGTCAAGAATGAGAAGCGTGGCGGATTCGGAGAATCCTAGCAATTTGTTTCGGTGTAAGTGCATGCCTCGCGCGTGTCTGTTCCCTCTCTCTCTCTCTCTCTCTCGTTATTATCTTCCGTAGAGAAGAAAGCTAAAGAAAGCCTGCCATACAGCAGGTTCTTCTGGAGCAGACTGTTCAAAACTGTTGTGAGCAAAGAAGTGAAAGACCGTGCCACGGCTACGAGCGTCCTGCAAGTAGTGTATAGCATCACTGGCTGCAGCTTTCCCCATACAGGTTTGAAAGCCTGTTAATCATCTCTAATCACGCCAACCGAAAACCCTAATATATGACTCGTCGCGATGTCTGGAGTGGCAGAGGTGCTGTGGGCTAGCGGGCTCAATTATCTGCAGTCGTGGTCGCATCCAGATCAAAGAGGAACGAAAAAAAAAAAAAAGGCGCACGTAGCTCTCCATGGCTGCATGTCAATTAAAGGGTCCGATGTGGTCAAAATCGATTCGGTTCTTTTCATTATGTGACCATTCTTTTCTTTCTTTTTTTTTTCCTCCTGGCGCATTTCCTAAAATGTGCTGGAAGAATAATTCTACAACGCAGTCTGTTTCATCAGAGCGGCGTTAGCTCAAAGTGGACATGTTACAATCTCCGTTACCTCTGCCGGCACTTGAAGCCACTTTTAGATATCGTATCTCGCCAACCCCTCTCGGTATGAGCGCTATTTCCTGTCCTCACTTGTGTCACACCGTCGTGTGCCGGCCTCGCCACGCCACGGTTCGTACTCGTTACAGTATAAGGGGCCGTTCGACTAAGTGCCAAAAAAAGCGCGTAAAAAGCCGGTTTGCTATTTTTTTGTTTGTTTGTTTGTTTATGTACATCTTACTTCAGCAGGCTCTCATTTGCTTCTCGTGTTAAACAGTCGTAGTCTTGTGACTGATGCTGCCGGTCATTTCTGACACCCAGTACCAGATTACCGAGAAGGTTTAAGCTCTTTTATATGAATGAAGAGGAACAAGATTATTTTATTTTACATAAAGCAAATAACTTTTTTGTTTCAGAAAGTAAGCCTAAAAAGGTCGCGCTTTTGCTTTAACGTCAAATATCTACAACTCATAGTCAGCGCTAAACATTCATATGCTATTCTGAATTGCCTAATCCACATCTTATAAAAATTTCACCCATGCAACACCTTATACCATCAGTCATACACAGTCCTTGCTGCTCTTTCTCTCTCTCTCAATATTTTTTGCCGGATTACGTCATAGGCGCATCGTTCAGGCTGATTTTGCCACTCCTCCTGTCTCTAAATTAAGTGTCTCCTCTGTATATTGCCCCGCCTACCAAGGGCTTCACGTGCGCATGAGCTCTGTAGCGAGTCCCGTTTACTGTGTATCTTGTACGTTCGCCACGACTACGCGCTGTATACCTTCCCATACGGATCACCGGTGTTCTTATCTGGCAGATAAACTTACACGTCCTGTCCGTCATCTGCCAATGTTTACAGCGGTGCTCTTCAAAAAGTTGCCAGGCACAGTATGCCTGCGCTCACGATAAATCGGCTCAACAGCTAAGCAAAGATGAAAAGGAATGAGCAAACGAACGAAACGCGGCCCCGTTTTCCGCTACTTGCCCGCCATATAGCTGCGGTTTGTCAAGGTATGGCTCAGTTTGGTCTGCGCCGCGAAGCCGCGTCATCTCTGAACCACGGCGGATTCGCAAGTCGCCATGAAGAGTGTTCAAACATTCAAAATCTCTTAGTCACAGAACAAAACGTAACGAGCCTCACTTAATCCTGTTCCATCACACAAACACGGGTTCGCCTTGCGCGTCGCATATACACTCCGATTGCACAATGGTTCTCGCGCAGAACATGCTTTTTAGATTGCGAACTTTACTGTATACCCGCAGCTTCTTATACGGCCGCAAATCTTCTTAAAAAGTGAGAAAACGAGGCAGAGTTAGCAGACGTCGCGATTATTATTTCCGGCTTTGAAGACATTTAGAGCTGCAGCAGCGGAGTTTCAAAGAGGATAGCGCCATCTTTCCTCTTGAACCGCGCAACATGGCGGTCACCACGAAAACAGCTTCTTTACAATGATGCCCGCACGAATTCTATAGTCCGCGATTAGTTTTCATCAAGATTGTGTCTAACAAATTAAAACTAGCCCTTCACCGTAATACTTGCTGTTCGTTCTCGATGACGCTACTATTATATCCTCGGAGCCAGCGCACCGCACGAAAGCATCCAACAAGTTGCCAAGCGCAAATGCCGCGCTGTGTGTACATCTCAGTGGTTGATACGTTTAGCTCCCGACTACACGTTTCAACGGGGTCGGGAGCTCGATCCCCATTCGCAATTGTCCACGGGCGAAATTTTGTTTTTCTTCGCAATGCGGCGAAGCTGAGGGACAGAAAAAAAAAAGAAATCCCGTTTCCAGCTGTAACCGTTCTAGTTTGAAAACGTTATGACACGAAGCGCCATAATCGGAACCTGAATCTCGGCTCGTTTTTAGCTCGAAGATAGATAGAGCTACGAAGTAAAGGGAAAGAGTAGGGACGGTAATTAGAGTAGAAAATCCGCTTTGCTACTGCACATTGATACACGGAAGTAGAAAGGTCAGAAATAGAGAGGAAAAGAGATAGCACAGACGCGAGATCAGCGCAAAATGCGTCACAGTGCTGTGCAGCAGCACAGTGAACACCAAATGACGGACTGACTGTCGCACGCTAGGCTGCGGAGCGTGTTCCTTCCATCCGACGATCGAAAACTTCACCGCTTGAACTTCAAATGTAGCCCTATTCTTGGAATGGAAACCAACGGAAGCTACATTCTCAGTTCACACAGACACAAAAAAGGGGGTGATTATTTTAGATGCGAAGCAGCTTTTGCTCGGGGCTGTGTCCGGCGGCGGTGGTGGCGTCCGCGCTCCACTGCGCATGCGCCTACTCTCTCTCTCCCATTCTCCTGTTTTACGCAGCTGTTCGGTCGCCTTCTCTCCTCTCCTCCCCCGCGTTACACCCGCGGCGCAGCCTCTCCTCCCACGTGAAGCGGCCGCGCGCAGCCAAATACAGCCTGTAACCCACTCTCTCCTCTCCCTCCCCCATTTCATGTGTATATAAGCGCGTGCGCTCGGTCGGCTTCCGTCATTCTCGCTTCGCTCCCGTTCAGATGAGTTGTAACGTCAACGTCGGCGCCACTCGTTCACTCGGCGCTAACGGAAAGCAACGCACAAACACAACGTAATGATAACACAAACACTTAATAAAAACATCACACACTAACGGAAACGCCGAGTGAACGTAACGGAAACTTGGTGTGCGCCCCCAATGCTGCATTGCATACCCTCATGGTTCTCTTGAGTGGGAGATGGTGTAATTTTTGGCTAGGGTGTTATTTCCTTTAAAATGATTGCTGTGAACATGGACAGCTACAGAAACAGCGAAACACGAATCGCTTCCCTGAACTCTCCTATCCCCTTCCCTTTAAAATGTGGTACGAAATACGCAGCCTCGTAAAAACACTTGACCTAGCAGTTGGCAACAAACTTAATGGAACAACAGTGAACCATTTATCAACATTCCGGGATCTCTATCTCGACAACAGCGATAGTATTACACTCCGACTCGCACATCAAGTGCAACGCTGTTGTAGCTATGCGAGAAGTGCGGTCAGCAAAATGTATAGGTCCGCACGTCTCGTAATCGGCTTTCGTGGATGTAAGTGCTCGTGCGAGCTAAGCACGAGCCTGCACGTGAGCCGTCGCGACCGGCTTCAAGTGCGATACCACAAAAAAAAAAACAACGAAACCCTACGTAGTGCGGAACAACATATTGATAGCCGTGTAATGTGTTTTTTTTTATTGCGATAGCAATTATGTGGACAGTCTCGGCTGGATTTTGCCGTCGCCGTCATGCACCGTATATGTATAAGTACGTATATATATATATATATATATATATATATATATATATATATATATATATATATATATATATAAAAGCTCCAACGAAAAATGATTCCGAAAAATGCTGCCGAAGCGCGGAATCGAACCAGGGACCTCTTGCTCAGCAGCGAGTGGCGCTAACCACTACGCCACGGAACGCAGGTCCTCCACGTAGCTAACGGCGAGCGTTATATACACACCCTTTACGGCTGGACGGACTCAGAGACGGCCAGCGCTTATAAGCGTTTCTTCATTACCAGCGAGATGACGCGAGGAGCGCGACGGGTGCCTTTAAAAGTCGTCGGCGAGCTCGCGAGCTCCCTATATTTGCGCAGGGAGAACCTTGGCCTTCCGCTGTCTGCTCGCGCGGTTTTCTCGTGGTGAGGGGAAGAGGGGTGTTTCAAGCTTTCACCGTGATGTCCGCGCTCATGTTACGGAGCGTACGAAAGTCACTCGAGCTCAAGAGACGCCGCTAAACGAACAAACAGAAGATGAGCGCGAACTATCAAGTGTCACAGCTCGACACTTGAAGCACGCTAGTTTCCTTCGCTGCTTCGGCCGCCTTTGCAACAGGAGCGCTGTTCAAACTGAGAGTATCCATTGGCGAGCCTCACTTCGTATAGCATTAGTTTCTTGCTATCGCATTCATTGCTTCGCCCTAGCGGCGAAACTGATTTTTTTTGTGTAAGGCACAAGATATCTTCACCTATTGCTCAGCCTAAAAAAGAAAAAAACGACATTCTGGGCGGTAAAAACATCGAACTATTTGGTGGTGCGAACGCATTTACTGCAAGAAGTTTCGCTAGCCTCTACAGTGTTGCACCTGATAACAGAGTACAGGATTCCTGCTGTGTGTGTATATAGTAAAACCTCGGTGATACGATCACGGCTCGTACGAATTTCGGGGTGATACGAATTTTTCGCTGGTCCCGGCTAAGGCCCATTAGCCTGCAATCTATTGGAGTACGGTTGTTGCGAACCGATTTTCACTACGCGACGTTTGATACGAACGTACGCTAGCGCACAGGTACGAACAGGTGCTCGCCGCGCTGTCGTGGAAGGCGCGGCAGTCACGAGCGGGCATGCGCGCTGCGCGACCATCAGCGGTGCGTCGTTGCATGCGAGATAGCGCACGCGAATCTTGGAGGCTTTTGTGGGGCTTCGCGTTTAGATTCCAAAAGACGTTGAGGTCGCCTTTTTTTTTTTTATCCTCCGGCGCGTTGACGCGTGCTCCTGTGCTCGAGGCAGCAGCGTCATTGCAATGTATTAACACTTGTCTGCCACGTCGATGCATGCGATGTCCACGGAATCAGACGTTCTATGAAATAAGACTGAAACTTGGGTTGCGGGTCCGTCATGAAGTCCCATGAAAGGTGGACGAAGACCCCAAGACACGAAGCGGACGGTCTTGGCGAAAGAGCACACCTGCCAACTCTCCGATATGCACGGGAGACTCCCGAATTTTGAGCAAACCTCCCGATTGTGTGGGCATGGCCGTAAATCTCACAAGAAGCACCCCCAACACCACCGCGATAAGAAAATAACAGCGTCAAAGGACAGCGATTCTAAAATTTTCTTTCCTACATCGCCCCGGCGCGGTGGTCTAGTGGTTATGGCACTCGACTGCTGACTCGAAGGTCGCGGGATCGAATCCCGGCCGCGGCGGCTGCATTTTCTATGGAGGCGAAAATGTTTGAGGCCCGTGTACTTAGATTTAGGTGCACGTTAAAGAATCCCAGGTGGTCGAAATTTCCGGAGCCCTTCACTACGGCGTCTCTCATAATCATATGGTGGTTTTGGGACGTTAAACCCCAGATATTATTAATATCCTTCATCTATCGCGTGCAAACCGCTTCTTGAGTCACTTTCGCCGCGGTACTTTGGTGTCATGCAGAAAAGCGTAATAAGATTAGGAAGGGGCTACTAGCGGTCACAACACATCTGGTTCATTAATTACACACGCGTGTGCACCGTATAGTCACGAGTACAGGTATGATTGTTCACGTTTAAAAACTTTAGTGGCAATCATTCAGAGCTGTTCATGACGTCGCTGCGGCCCTGAGAAACACTGAATCAAAACGTATGCCAGCTTTCTTTTGTCGCATACAAGTTTTCCATGTTTTCTGGTGATACGAATATTTTTGGTCACCCCGCGAGATTCGTATCACCGAGGTTTTACTGTATATATATATATATATATATATATATATATATATATATATATATATATATATATATGAGGATTCGTTTACTCTCGCACCCACGCTGAGAGCAAGCATAGATAATACTGAACATAGTTATCGCCTGTCGGCGCGCTCAGCACAGGGGCTGCGGGTTTGGTTACGTCACGGCTGACGACGAGCTAACACGGGCGGCAAGTATGCGATAAGGACAGGCATGGCGCTATATTGTGGTCGTTCGTTACATCGTGGTTGACTTTGAGCCCCCCTCCCCCCCCCCGCCCCTGAAAATTCTGGTCTATAAGCAGGCGTGACCTTACTTTATACTGATCGACTTCACTTTCGCAATTGCAACATGCTCGAAAAAAGAATAACTAAAGCTTGGTTTCTTATTCTCTTAATTAGCTGTCTAGGTATTGCAATTTCTCACGCACATAACTCCTGCCCCTTTCAGAGTTAAACCTACACATAGGGCGGAACAGCGCCGTCACAGGCGGTACTTCTTTTCTGCGTCTTTATCTCTTCGAAATAAAGGACAAGAAAAATAGGCCGGTGGTATATACAGCCGCGCTGAAACGTTCTCATCGCATTTTCACTTTTCTTTCTAGAGAGAAGAGATCGATGTCGAAACCACATTCTAAACTCTACGAGCCGGACGGCAATTTTCTGTTGGGAAAGATAACATCGTTCAGCGCAAAGGAACTCGTCGACCCCAAACTGCCCTTGGCGCGAGACGACGCGGCGCTGCGGTTTTGAAACTCTCGACGGCGTCATCGATCACGGTCTATTTTCTGCGTGTTATTCGTGCGCCTTTCCAAGATAAAGGTTCCCGCTTGGAACGCTCGAAATACTGTGGGAAGAAAGGAGGCAAAAAGAGAATCTCGCAGCGAGAGTACACGCAGATAAGCCCCATATTTGTTTGCGTCATCGAGCATCGAATTGACGTTGTTCTGAGTGACCCACTTTTTCTTTCTTAATGATATACTGCCAACGCTACGGTGCTGTCCTGCCTCATTCACAGAGCACAGTCGTGGCGCTGACATCTTCTATGCTCCTCATTTCTCTGTATGCCTTCAGGAGTTGCGAGTCTACTACTCCACGACCCTGTACAGGCGTCACTTACGATCTTCATTAACTAGGTGCCAAAAAGTGCAAAACGTTCGGTGCTCTGGAAGCACTTTATCGCGTGCTTTTCGTTGTTCTTATGGGTAAATTAGTGCCCTTATAAGGTCTAGGAGCTAAAGCTAAGCTCCTTTATTTCTTGCAACATCGACCACGGAAATATAGAGACACGTTGCACGCATACATATTCGCGTACTTCGGTATATACAGAATTTGCTAAATCTGCACCTCGAAAGGGACGTGTATGTGTGTTTCCGAGGGGCGTTGTTCTAGGATTCGAGTGGCGTGGGGACACGCTAAGCTATGCTCTTGCACATGGCATAACTGCTTGTTGACGCAACTGTACGACGGTCCCGCTTACTTTCTGCACCGACTATACATATGGTATACAGTTGTTGCGGCAACTACTGTTCTGTTGTCTTTTTGAACCAACCGTGTGATATGGTTTCTTGTTGCGGCGCCTGTAGTGGCCTACTTTCTTTCTGTTCCGACTGTTTTTGTTAGTCTATCACGCACGGAAACACACACACACACACACACACACACACACACACACACACACACACACACACACACACACACACACACACACACACACACACACACACACACACACACACACACACACACACACACACACACACACACACACACACACACACACACACACACACACACACACACACACTAGGTGATTCCCTTGATGTTTGTTTTTTAACAAAGTTGTTTTTTTTTTCAAAGATTAGTTGGTGATAGTTCTCCTATTCATTTAGATTAAATTGGCTCGAGCCCGTTATACTTCCTGGTGGTGCGGGCAACCCCCATTTTCCTTTTAGTTATTTTTATACCAAGGGACACACACACACACACACACACACACACACACACACACACACACACACACACACACACATGAGGGCGCGCTCCATAACTGGGCAAAGAATGCTTATTCACTGAAGACGTTTATAGTGGCTTACTCGCTTCCTCACCTGCTGTATCTAAAAGCTTTACAGATTTCCCGTGTAGCCAAATAAGATCCACGGTACTCTATATGAGCCGAATCACAAGCGAAGCGGACCAGAAATCCCAGCCAGCACGCGTCATTGGCGTCATTCGTTAGCGCGCATCAAAACCACTGAGCCCCGCCGCGCTCACGCTACCGCGACGGTCCTTTCACGGCCGTGCTGCACCGTAATGTCGCTCGAGCACGGAAGCTGCAGGTACGTGTCCCAGAATCGCGTCCACAGAAGCCCCATCTGCATGCAGCAGGCGCGCTTGTAATCTAGGGCTTCCAGGCAGCGCGTATACGCCGATAGTGTACGGGCAACGCCACGCTATACATAAACACGCAGTGCAGCCGCGGCCGCGCACACACGGCACACCGCCGCACACAACGTACACACAAGGCTTCACCGTTAAATCTGTGCACAACTGCCGAATCTATACAGAACAGATGCAACAACTCATCTTGGCGCCGAAGCATGAAGTAGGTTTCAACCGTGACTCGCGAGCGCATAAGCATGCGCTGGTCATTTATGATTGACAGCGACACACCTGTATCTCGATACCACAGCAGCACTTGTTTAGATATACGCCTGGATATTACTGTACGTTGGAGCAGTCTGAGAGTAAACGTCATATGTAAATGCGAACAACCACGTCCATCGTTTCACAAATTACGCTGCATTTCAAGGAACTCCGGCCCTCTGTTGTGTATACTTGTTTGGAGGTACAACGTCGCTTAAGTATAGTCTTGTGTTGCATTTGCCAAGCATGGCGTCATAATAGCACGAATACGATTAGCGGCACTGCTAGACTGTTGCAGTTCCGCCTCTGACTGCTGTCGCGCTGTCACTCCACATACCATGGCTCAAACACAAGCGCACGCGCTTTGTATTTAAGGGAAGCCAAGGCTAAATTTCGGAGGCACCATCAATGTGCTCATGACATGTTAGCTTTCATTTTGATTTCTAAAATTTCGGTGAGTGCTGTGACGATACTTAAACGCGTTCCTAAACTCACCCTTTTTTTCTTCTCAATGTAGCAGGGATACAAACAAGCCACCAACGAATTGCGGATGGTTTTTACGGGGTGAACAGCGTTTTCTGAGTTGAGACTCCTGATTATTCAGCACCATGTCTACGCAGCCTCCACACTACTGCACGGTATTGCTAACGCAGGGCATAAGTCATGTCGGCAACATACGACGTTTCCGCGGAACACAGAGGCACAGAAAGATCAGAGGAGGAAAAGAAGTGCGTGCGTGCGCAGAAATGCGAACGAAGCTGTGCTTACGCGGTGCAACGCGCGTCCGATCGTTATACCTTAGACCTGCACTTGACAGCACCCGCAAGTTCGAAGCGATCGCGACGCTGGAGTAATAAAGGCGCCCTGGTTTACGCGCCACTTCTCAAAAAAGCGCTCTATACGTCTTACTTATTTCCCCGCATCCTCGACGCATTATCCTACATACACGTGTAAAAGTGGCTGCTAAGAGACCCGAAGAACCGAGCGCCGTTCGCAAAAGTTCCTCAATGTGGATGATACCTTATGCAACACCTGTTCCTTTGGTGCCCAATATAAAACTTCAGAATACGCAGGAATATATCTGAGAGCTTCGAGTGCAGCAGTCAGGAGGCAATATGACGTAACGGACCCTTGTCTAAAACTTCATGTCGGCGGCCTGTAACCCACCAACGCCGTGTGGAGCTCATAAGCCCTGCAGTGCGGCCGAACCCACTTGCAGGAAGGAAAACAAGAGGAAAGGCAGGGATGTTAACCAGTTTACCATAGCTGGTACGCTACACTGCACAGGGGAAAGAATTTTATGGGAAACCCAATGTATACGAGCTGCGGCGATACCGTCAACAGCTACCACTGAGATCGGGGCCCTTGCCACCCCTATCCTTGCTGCCGGCCTGCTGCTGTTCGTACTGGTGACCTCTGCGCCACCACACCTCTAACCTTCTCTCTCCTATCCACTGTCATCCCATCTCCCTATCCCGCAGGCGCTGCGCCGTGCTCCCGACCGGGCTGCAGAAATTAGGTGCCTTTTCCTCTTCAAACCACTACCACCACCGCCACCGTCAACAGCAGCAATGCTTACAGAGCAAAATTTTAGGTTACATCTAGATAATAAATAAGCTGGGAAATCTCCCTACGATAGATAGATAGATAGATAGATAGATAGATAGATAGATAGATAGATAGATAGATAGATAGATAGATAGATAGATAGATAGATAGATAGATAGATAGATAGATAGATAGATAGATAGATAGATAGATAGATAGATAGATAGATAGATAGATAGATAGATAGATAGATAGATAGATAGATAGATAGATAGATAGATAGATAGATAGATAGATAGATAGATAGATAGATAGATAGATAGATAGATAGATAGATAGATAGATAGATAGATAGATAGATTAGGAAAGGAATGAAAAAGAAAATGGGATAGCACTGGTGTCTTCGCTTTCTCGTCGGTTCTCAAAAGCCACACGCGAGCCACCATACTAGAATATTCTACAAGTCGCTCCAATCGCGAGAGTGCGAGAACGAGTGAACTGCGAGTGAATAAGACGCCCGTCCATCTCCAGTGGGATATATATATATATACACGCACACCATCGTGTCGGGCCTGGGGCCGTCTCACGTGGACCTAATGGACCGCGGGGCGGACGTGCAGGCTGCCCTACGCCAAATGGGGCGTGGCCGCTGCTGCTGACCCACCCTTTGCGAGAACGCGATGCCAGCTCACGACGAAGGCAGAAGGCCATGATGCACGGTGCCGTTCACGTAACATCGCCTACGTGAAGCTTCCTAATGGATGTAAAAGCTTTCTTTTTTTCTCACTTTTCACGGCAGCCCCAAGCAGCGTTAGAGAGTCAGGGTCAAAGGCGCAAAAGGACGCAATGAGCGCTGGATGGTTTCTCCACCTCTCGCATAAAAAAAGAACACTACCGACCCACTGGGAAAGACGCACGAATTCACGAGGCAAACGTGTACCCAGATCGAAGAGATCGGTTTACATTTACTACGGAAGAAGTCATGCGCGCTCAACTGTGTGCGTCAACCTGTGTACGTTGTCGAGCGTCAATGTGTACTACAGATGTATCCGTACAACCTCTTCGTCATGCGACACAACTCACATACATCTATAACACACGTGCGTTAGGAATCCGGGTTGAGTGTAACATTCCGAAGCTGCACGGCGCATAACCAGTACAGTATAGTGTAGAGCTCCGGTTTGGTTCTTAACAACTAGCATTCTTTAACCCGCGCCGAAAGCGCAGCATCGCTGCATTGCGCGCCGAAGTCGAAATATGGCCTCCACAGCCGGGAATTAATCAAACCCGCGACTACACGCTCAGCAGCAGAACGTTACTGCCACCGAGCCAACGCAGTAAATGGTACCCCTCTGTCTTTCGTTCACTCTTCCTTTTAACGCGAAAGCGTTTCTTGACTACTGGCGAAAGCGCGTTCGAAAGGCGTCCGCAAAATCCGCGTCCGGAAAGCACGTGACATCTCTTCACGGAACTGACGCCGGCGCCAGCGACTGGCGCGGCAACCACCTGCAGACGCAGCATAAGAGAGGGGAATTAGAGGTGTGCACGGGCCGTATTTCCGAGCCCGAGCCCGGCCCGGGCCCGCTGACTTTGTCGAAGGCCCGCCCGAGCCCGACGGCAAAGGGCTGCGAGCCCGCCCGGCCCGGCCCGACGTACGAAAACACAATTCCGGGCCCGGCCCGGCTTTTTGAACGACATTTGAACGAGCAGGTAATGCATTTCTATATCGAGCGATTTTTTCACAGAACGAAGGCAATTTTTTTTATTGTCCTTTTTACCGGGCTTGGCTGGCAGAGGAAAAACGGAACGCGAGACAGCCGGCGAGTCACATCCACTCTTCCTGCGTGCTGCCAGAGTTCGCGTAGAGTAGTTACGAGTAAAGGCCAAACCCCATATGCGCCAAAATGCACGCGACAGCGACGAGCGACGAAACGGGCAGTTCGCGCGATGGATCGCGTGCTCGAAATCGGGCGATCGCTCGGTTTTTTCACATTTGGAAACCATAGCTCATCACCCGGAAGTCACAAAACACCTGAACCGGATGTACATCAGCGACGTACTAAGCAATGTACTAAGCACATCAGCTGTACACCAACAAATAATGTAATAATTATCCACGTGCATATAAAAAGTACTGCGAGGCAACGGTAAACGTTTTACGTACTAACATGCAAGAAATATTTCATTTGCATTGCATACCTGCGACAGCGCGGCACTTTTGATTACAAGTAGACGGCCTCATGCCAGCAACAATGGAGTTCACTCGCCAAAGCCATCAAAAGTATGGGGCACGGTGTTGTATGGGGTATGCCCATGCAAGCGTCAGCTTGCACGAAGGCGATCTACATCGGGTCGCTCGTCACTGTCGCGTGCATTTTCACTCATATCGGATTTGGCCTTAAATCTATCGCGAACAGTCGGGTGGCGCCGTCCCTAGCTCAGGTGGTGTTACTTTCTGTTCGTCGGAGTGCAACAGAGGCAGTGCTTTACCTGCTCCCCTTTTGTTTAAAGCAGCGAATAGAAAAGAAAAGCGGTAAAGGGCGGTCGCGGAAAAGGCGCTGCATGCGTACTAGAAAACAATTCCCGCTCATTATCTATATTTCGGGCTTGAGTCGGGCTTTGCGCCGGGCCCGAGCCCGGCCCGATAAACCTGCAAGTAGCCTGAGCCCGGCCCGGGCCCGAGGTGAAAATACGTCGGCCCGCCCGAGCCCGGCCCGCGGGCCGGGTTGGGCTCGGGCTTTCGGGCTACCCGGAGCCCGTGCACACCTCTAAGGGGAATCCCCGCAGCACAAGGTGAAGTCCCGACTCAATGGGGAGAGAAGGAAGGCGCATAGGAATAATCCGCGCAATGCGTAGCCGACGTCTGCAACACGTGACCACCGACGTAGCACCTATAAAGGGAGCGCGCCGTTCTCCGCCGTATTGAAGCCCCTGAAACTTCGAAGATTCAGAGGCTTTACGCCGTATCAGATAACGTTCGATTTCTGTGGACGCAGCGTCGCAGCAGCGTGAGTAGTGATTTTGCCACGCCAAAAGAAACGCTTTAGTGTTCTCATAAGAATATGCTTAGCGATCATCTAATAACAGTGTATTCATTACTTCTTGCACAAGGTGTCCTGTATTTCCTAGTGCTAGATGAATTTCAGCTTTTTAATCGCCCTGGAATAATCGGTGTGAACTACAACGTTGCGCAACGTAATGCGGTCCAAGACTGTTAGCTGCCCCGCGTCAGGATACCGTGACCTGGCAGATTCTTGCGTGTAGCACGTAACGCCAGTCAATATAAAGCATCGAATTCGGGGCATCGCATGCCGAATATCATTTTCTGTGATATCATCATCATCATCACCACCATCATCGTGCTGACTACGCCCACTGCAGGGCAAAGGCCTCTCCCATGTTTCTCCAATAAACCCGGTCCTGTGCGTGCTGCGATCACGTTATCACCGCAAACTTCTTAATCTCATCTGCCCGCCCTACTTTCTGCCTCCCCCTGGCGCGCTTGCTTTCTCTTGGATTCCAGTCAGTTGCGTTTAATGACTAGCTGCCACCTTGAATTCTCGCTACATGCCCTGACCATGCCCATTTCTTCTTGATTTCGACTGATATGTCCTTAACACCCTTTTGCTTTCTGACCCACTCTGCTCTCTTGTTGTCCCTTAAAGGTACACCTATCATTTTCCTTTCCATGGCTCGCTACGCCGTCCTCAAGTTGAAACCTTTCCGTAAGCCTCCAGGTTTCTGCCCCGTAGGTAGGTACCGGTAAGATGCAGCTGTTATATACTTATTCTTCTAGTTACTTCAGTCTCATGGTTCGAATTTGAGGTTACTACCTGCCCTTTGTAGACATATTTCCTTATCATATCTACATCTTCGCTACCTATCGCAAACCGCTAATCTCTTCGAGACGGTTTACTGTTACTTTAGTTTTCTGCATATTAATTTTTATAGATAGATAGATAGATAGATAGATAGATAGATAGATAGATAGATAGATAGATAGATAGATAGATAGATAGATAGATAGATAGGATAGATAGATAGATAGATAGATAGATAGATAGATAGATAGATAGATAGATAGATAGATAGATAGATAGATAGATAGATAGATAGATAGATAGATAGATAGATAGATAGATAGATAGATAGATAGATAGATAGATAGATAGATAGCCATGCTTGATGTCACGTGCCGTTGTGCATTTGCCGCCTCAATGCCAGACAAAAAAAAAGAGAACGGTAGCTGAAAACATAAGTACAAGTATAATAGGAACAAACAGGATAACAAGAACACGTCGAGTTCTATATATCGTGAGAGAAAGACAGAGATGATAATAAAGTTTGCATCATCATCATCATCATCATGGAGCAAAAACACAACTTAGTGTTTATGGTTTCTTCGAAGCAGTTTCGACCTGTGGACCAGCGTTTATCAAGGTTTTTTTTTTCTATGCAAACCCTGGTGAAGTCCGTTCCAACGGTCGAAAACTTGGTTAATAAAGATAACTGCTAAGTTGTGTTTGCAGCACGGATCCCTACCATTTTGCTCAATTCACAAGCATTGTGCCTTTTTTTTACCTCCCTCTCTCTCTCATTCTTTTTTTTTCTTACCTTTCCGTATCCCTTTCCCTAGTGAAGAGTAGAAAACTAGATATTTATCTTCCGGTTAACCTCCCTGCCTTCCGCATAACCTTTATCTCTCTCCGTCCATCAGGAGCATTGTTTCAGGAGGCAGTTAGTGTCGTCTATCGCAGCAAGAGAAGCGATTAGTGCGGCAGGTTATACGAAGAGAGCGTGCAATAGCTGCAAGATGAAGAGTCCCACATCCTCCAATGAGGCTTGCTCCGGCCGCCATACAATGGCAGCCTTTGCAAGGTCACCTTGCAGGGATTGGTGTGCAGTACTGTTTGAGACAATGCAGCAATCGGTGTTTTTCTGTCACAATGAGCATTTAACCTTTGATTTCAGCTTTTTTCCCATAATTCTTTAGTTCGCTTCCCCATGTCGAGCCTTTTCTCAACGACTTAAAAGGCACAAGTGACCAAACTGCTCGAGATGGAAAGCGCCAAGGCGGGCGGAGGATAGCGGGTTACATTTTACCGCTGGAAACAAGTCGATAGCTTACACATCTGCTTTTACACATGAAGCGACTTGAAGTGTTAGACAAATGGGTGGTTAAGCGGCTCAAACCCTTCACGTATGTGCGGAACCTATTACGTTATATTACCTAGAGAATTAGTAATGCGTGAGATTATCGATTCAACAGTGCTACACGTTGTATCCACATATACACCCCACGTAGCAACTGAAATAGGCTCCGCCTTTTTTTTTCATGTACAGAAACATGTCACAAACATATTCGGTTTCATTACTATAACTGTGTCTTACAGCAACTGCTACGACTCTGTTCCGAAATTTTGGTGTCGCAAGAATCCTTAGCTTAGATTAGATGGGCGTTTGAAGAGACGTTAATCCCAAAGTAGTGCAATATATGGCCGCTGCCATAACAACCGAGCTGACACAGACGCTTGCAGCGTTGTTGCCATGACAGCGTCCTATTACCCCAGTTGTTCCTTTCTCCGGGGACGCGTTACCGCAGTGTCGTAGCACCACTTACTGGGCGGAAGAGAGTCAAAACATTCCCGATATGGCACGTGATACACGCAAACTTGCACAGTCCTCGGTCATTTATCTTTGTCTAAATCTTTCAATCGCAAAAATTATGGCGGTTATACGCATTAATAAATATAATAAAGTAATCTTTTGGAACTTAAACGTACATCTGGCAATTTCCTCTCACGAAGTTCGCACTGAGCTTTCACCAAGAAAGTTATTCGCGGTGTGTTCGAAACAGCGGTTGTGCTTGAACGCGGTGCCCAGTGTACTCGCACAAGGACAACTTACCTGCTCAGTATGATTTCGGTCACCAAGGCTTTGTTCCACTGGAAGAACTCTACTTACAAGTTTTACTGCCGATACGTGAAATACAGATGTGCGCGGGGTGAGAAAGTCTAGTGACCATACGGCTGTGAACAACAGGACATCGTTTTCTTCAAATACCTTTATAATATAACATCTCACCGACGCACGTACCTCGGCTTCAAAGAGTCTGTTCCTCGAGAGGCGACAGTATTCAGGACGTTTCACTCCTTAAAGGGTGTTCAGAAAAAAAAGAGAGAAAGAGATAATACGGGACGTACAGCGATTAATTTTCTTTTTCTTTTTTCTTGGACGGTCGCGTTCAACCGGGGCTGCATTTTTTTATACATATATAAACAGAGTAATGTCTCCCGATATTACAGCGCGTTCAGTGTAATATAGAACAGCTAACAGGTGGATTTCACAGCTGAAAAGGTTGCGTACTTATCTGCTCACATGAGTCCAGCTTTTAAGGCTTCTTTGGTTTGATCAGCCCAAGGAAACCTCCAAGGCTAGAGATTCTTCTTTGAAATCCTCCCGGCCCTTATAAGGTAAAGTCCCGTTCTAGAATTGCAACTAATGTATTAAATACCGTCTCTTACACTGTAGGCCGACAAGTAGTGAGTCATAAGTTCATACGGAAATTAAAAAAAAATCAAGCGTGCAACGAACATCGATACATTAACGGCGACAAGAATTCGCAAAACTCTTGGGTTATGAGGCGCTTCACTTTCCTAGCTTTGTTTTTATTTTATGAGGCGTGTCAGAAGCTCGTACAGGAATGCCCTCTTCTTGCAGAGCGAACGTGCTGTACGTGCAAGCGAGCGAACAGTTCCTCGCAGCCCAGAGACAAATAGCCAGATGGGATAGCAAACAACTTCAGCGCACTTACTGAGCCGCCTGATGAGCTGGCTGTCTAGGAACCTGCCTATTTAAGACCGTAAAACATCAACGACGGATATCATGCGACAGTCGTAAAGCCCTTTAACACCGACAAGCGCGAGCGAAAACAAAATCGATAGAGCTACTCTGGAAAAAAGGGAATAAAAAAAAGCGAAAAGGAAGTAGCCCACTTCGAGGAGTCCGGAAGGATCCTGGCACGTCGTATATATGGACCGCTGTAATGTATATGACTGGCGTATGTAGGCTGATCGAAGCGGCTTACTGGGGCCAGGGCCTTAAAGGTCACATCTAGGCCTAACGAAGGAACCATTCCCGGGGATTCGATGTGCACAGTCTGTTTCTTTTCTTTTGTTTTCTCATTTTGATGCATGGACAAAGCACAAAATGATAGTTTACATTCTGGCTACGATTAGTGTCATAGAGTTGTACACACAGCCGCTGTCCTCGAGTCAGAAAAACGGCGCAAGACTTTCCGGCATCGCTGCGCCAGAAAGTTTTCCTCAATGAAAACAAGCGCGATTGTTTGCTGCGTTTATTTTTCTTTTTTCTCCCCCGGAGTTCCCCCCTCGCCTGTCTCGATAAGTTCCGCCGTCTTCTGCGAGCGGAACGCTGCGCGTTTTGTTGCCTTAGCGACCGCGGTCTCTACTAAACTTGAATTACGCGCTCCAGCCCGGCCACATACGGCTATGCCCCTGCAAAGACCGCGCTTCTTCCTTTTCCTTCCTCTCCGCCTCGACTTTTGACCTATATCCCCGGCGACCGACATATAGGCGGTGACCTTTTCCCAAAGTTGCAACACCGCTACGCGCAGTGGGAGTGTCTCGCCGGTCAAAGAATGCACACCGAGGAAAGGAATTCAAAAGAAGATCGTCTCAAATAGCGGTACATCCAAAACGTTGCTTACCTTTGTGCACAAACACCAGCGTGAAGAGAACAACTCCTACGAGGGATACTTGCGTACTGCTGGCGACGGCCATCGTTGTAGGATCACAGGTGGTGGAGGGCAAAGGAAAAAAATGTTTTTTTGTCTTTCCTTGTCGAGCAGACGACGAAGGCAGTCACAGGTCAGTCTCTCGAGCACGGCCTTCAGCGAAGCGCGCGCACGCACTCGAGGCGTGCACAGTGCGGCTTGGGTTGTATGTGCGCTGCAAGAGACGCCTTGCTTGCGAGCAGCCCGAAAGTACGAGCGGTCTAGCGAAGCCGGGAAGCGCGAGCCTTACAACGTGACTTCGAGCGCCAAAGGGGGCCGAGGTGTACCGAAGGTGAGCTCCGTACCGCTCGTACACCGGCAGATGCAGACGCACTTAGCTCTTCGGGGGCGCGCGCGCGCGTTTTAACCGCAAGAGCGCTCGGCGAGATCGGACATGGCACAGTGGCGGCAGCGTCGGCTGGCTTTCCCTCCCGGTCCAAGTAGGCGGCTGCTCGTCCTTCGTGACCGCGTCAACTAACGAAACCTGGGACGCTCGCGCTGGGGTCGATACGGGGTCCGAGCGGCGGCGGCGCGTTCGTGGTGCGCACGCGCGAGCCGGGGCGGGCCTTCCCGCGCGAGCCCGGATGTTGATCGATTGATCAACCGGCAACGTCGACGACTCTGTGGCGGCAGCTCGAGCGCAGATAGCGTTCACGGCCCGCAGCGGCGGGCACGCGCGGCGCTTTGTACGAGACCCTGGCAAAGGAAGTGCGAGCGCGGCAGTGAAGCCCACCCACTGGCGATCGATGTGCATCGTTCTCGACGCAAGCGCTGCTCAAAAGACTGGTGATGGCATCTAGAAACGATGGGGCGCTTCTGTTCGTAGCTAGTTTCACGCTGATTGGCTGTAGCGTATTCCTACCTTGCTTGACGAGCGACTGCCTCAGGACTCCTGCCTTGCCTCAGGAGTCCCGTCTTTAGCAAAACGCTTAGCCAGCCTGGCGCAGCTTTCTCGTTTTCCCCCTTTTGCAAGCAGGCTAAGGCCGACGCGATGTCGATGGAGTGACGTGTATCATTCAATGGGATACACCTGTTAGCGCTCTGAACGCGGCCGACGTTGAGAGCATTCAAAGAGCTACAAAGATTTTCCGTAGAATTTCCCAAAAACGTGACGAGCTAGCACTGCATCCTAAGAATTCTAGATTGATCCTTTACGTACCCTCACCCTCTCATGAAACGGGAGCCTATCTCAAGGCAACATGTGGTGACAGGAACAGTTAATACTGAATCGACAGCATGACGATGTTGTCCTTCCAGCACAGCTGTCCCTCCAGTAGGGATTTTTTTCCCTCGCTTTCTCTTTCTTTCCCGTTTCTCATGTTTGCAACATATGTGCATGTGTATATGTTCACATCAATCACTCCCTCCCCCACGCTTTGTACGATGATCAACGGGTCCCCTAGTGCATTGCAATAAACAAGGATAATGCGTTATTACTTCTGTACACAAGTTCTCGTGCTGACATTCGCAATTATATGTGCCGTCGTTTAAATTACTTACTTTTCTTTACATCAGTAATAGTGGTGCGTTACCCTTGCGTCACCCCTCAACGTTCGTCTATTGCGTAAAACGGTTGCGCAGCTTACTCTGAAGTGACCTATATCCAACATCAGATCGAGATTGCCTGCAGCGACATTATAGCGTGTGCTGACTAGTATAAAAATGCTTAGTGCCTTAATATATGTTGAACTGCCGTGCACGATCACGTTTGTTGTTGTTGTTGTTGTTGTTGTTGTTGGCGGTAAATACCGTGCAAACAGACGAACTATGGGATGGAGACTTCCTAAGGCCTATCAATATGTAGATGGGAATGAAGGAATCAAAACGTAAGCGAGTTCCTGTTCTCTCAAATCTCCCTGATGAGGAGAAACGAGTGATATTATGGCCGTGAAAGATCAATAAAAAAAACCTTAAGTGCCCCTTCACTTAATGCAAAAACGATCTGGCAGTTTCTATCACACGTCTATAACAGGGGAGTTATTCCTAAGAGTTATTATAGATGGGCAGTCTATTCGAGTGCATGCTGATTCGAGTGGGCTGGATAGTCGCTGCGACTTGTGGCGTTGGCTCGCCAGCTCTCGAGCTTTGTCCAATCAGCGCGCGCTCAAACGGACAGTCCACTTAGTGGATTGGATTGGAAAAACTTTATTTGCATCCTGCAGGACGCGTTTAGCGCGTAGCGGGCGTATCCCACGTAGGGACCGACAGAGAATACCTGGCGGCCGCTTCATAGGCCTGCTGGACAGCCCATTGCTGGACAAGGGTAGGAATTCGACCTTGTCGGTAACGCATGTTATCAAGAACTTTTTCAGCGCTTAAGAAACACAGAGGTGAAAAAAAAGGAGGGACAGAACATAGCGCACGTGCTGTGTCCCTCCTTTTTTCGTCCGTGCGTTTCTGATGCGCTGAAAAAATTTCTTCCAGGTGTAGTACAGCGAACGACAGAGGCGTGACGATGACAGCAGAAGACGTTAAAGGACCCCTGACAGCGAAATTTTTGTTGGTGACTTTTTTGCTGTAATTTGTAGCTTTGTGTCTGGTAATCTCTAAATTAAATCGTAAATGCTCTAGCGTATCGTACAATTAATTCTAGCGTAGTTAATTGTGACCATTTTAGCATCACTTCAAAACGCCCGCCTAAAAACCACAAGAAACTGGCGCCCCATGCGGGGGAGCGTCAAAGACCACGTGCACTCAAGCTGTGGTGACGTTGACAGCGCGGTTTTCAAATCGGGGCCCCGCGCGCGGTAGAGATTGAAAGTATGTGGGTGCCTCGGTATGGGAGTCGTCGTATTGTGCACGTGCGCCCCGCAAACCTTCTGTGACGTCCACAATACTTGCTTTACTCGTGGAACGTCACACGGGGCCTCTATCTACGTCATACCAGGATGTCGCAAGGTGCAGCCAAGTCAAGTGAGCACTCACGCTTACTTTAAAACCAAATTAAGATATCTTAAAGGCAACGTTCGTCACTAATAATCGGTCAGATGTGCCCCCGTATACAGGAAAGTCAAACAACACAAAGATCTCGAGGTTACCGTTTACCGTTTCTGAACAGAAACGACGCCGATGACAACATGCCATCAGCGCTCGGGGCTCAGCATGAGTCGTAGACCCGCAACCGTTTACTGGACGGGGAATAACAACGTATTACTCTGCTGAAGAGGCACCGTAATATCGGCAGATATATGATGACAGGCTGCCACAGACGGCAAAAAAAAGTTATCTATAGATCAAGTGTCGTAAACAACTGTGTCGGCCAATTGCTACCGTTTTTTTTTTCTTGTTATTTTTTTTTTCGGTGATGCTGAGGCATGTCAAAAGCTGCATGATCGCGTATAATAAAGGAATGAGCGCGTCATCGCGCAACGTTGAAGCCTTGGTGACTATTCATCAAGACAAGGACTTCACCTTTCAGAACGGAAACTCGAACAATTTAAAAAAAAATCAACTTCAGGCTATAAAGAAAAGCTGTAAAATCCAAGAAGTCAGTTGCTCTTATTACAGTCAAAACACAGAATGCACAGTCTCATTCAGTCAAAGTTGAGTGGTATACTTAACGCTCAAGTTATTGTTTCTTGCCATTCGTTACGCAGCGGGCCTTGCTGGTTAAGTAATATAGATTCTTTGGATTTTAGTGTGCGACCCTTGACGATTTACCTCTTTCTGAGAGGGTGTGCTTCTCGACGCGAGCAGGCTCATCGAGCCCTGCTGACTTTTATGAACGGGAGAGGATCTGGCCACCCGTTAGAGAAGTTTTCTTTTTCGTGTTTTTATTTATTTTTGTACAGGTCTGCGTCATTTTTTTCTTTACTTTCCTAACTTCTTTCCTCTTTCTCTCCTCCTATCTTCCTTTCCATTATCTCTTCCCTCCTCCCGAAAAACTAGGCAGGCGTTGTGCCCCTCTAGGCGGCAGTTGCCACCTCGCTCTCTCCCTCTTTTCTCTGTGTCTTTGTGTATCATATGCATATAAAATAATAATAATAATAATAATAATAATAATAATAATAATAATAATAATAATAATAATAATAATAATAATAATAATAATAATAATAATAATATTAATAATAATAATAAAAATAATAATAATTCATTAATAATACTTAAATTGAGGCCCTGTACCTGGTGACCGCACAGGTGGTACGATCTTTAATATTTCTTTTGAAGGACCGAAAATGTACGCTCTCCCAAGAAGAAGAAAATGAAAGTCATAAAGAAGGAAACAAATTAGCGCACATATAACGCGTGGTTATGTTAGTTATGACGCTATGATAGTATGACGCATTATCGTTAGTTAAGATAGTACAATCATCAAATACGCCAGAGGACATCGCTGCGCAATTAGATGCCTATATAACTTGCCGCCATTTGTGAACTTCGTAACCTAAGAGTTTAACTGTGTAGGCGGAGGCACCAACGTTGTTGCGGAGAATGAGTGAACGGTCGAAATTTGATATGGACGTAAATCAATTTGGAGGCTTAGCGTTAGAGATGTAATTTGTCTCGTATATCCTGAAGTTCGGGCAAACATCTTGCGTTTGCTAAAGATAAAGCGGGTTTCAACGGTAACGTTCCGTTTGTCCCTGTATACGTTACCCCTTTATTTTTTATTGCAGATAAGCTATTATCGGGTTTTCTTACTGCAAGAGCTTATTGCTTTGAGAGATGCTCCCATAATAACAAAACGCGAGATTGTTTCTTTCTTTTTCCTTTTTTTTTTGCGAAATGACATCGAGTGTCGCCTTGCGACATCACATGAGCGCGGGACGAGGATCGCGAAGGGCGCGTAAGCAAGTATTGAGGCCATGGCTGAAACACCATAGTCAAAGAGTTTTAGGTTCAAGTACACAGCGGCGCGGTCTGGAGCTCTTCTCGGAAAGATAACGGCTACGCGCCGTCTTTCCACAGTCGCTGACTGCACACGTCTATCAGCCAAACCGCGATCCATTTCAAAGGCGAGTGTACACACTCTGTAAGGCTTGTTTGGTTTTTGTGCACTTTTACGACACCGTTTGAACGATGCATGGAGCCGGACGAGTGGAGACGCCGAAGAGACACACTGTGGCTTTCACGTATACACGAAACAATTCTGGCAGACTAAATGGTGTATCTACGATGCGAGGCTGCACGACAAACTCTCCATGAGGTCACTCTTACTTATAATCCTTCTATAGGTGATCGTACATATGAAAACAGTATCCGTCTTCTCCCCCATGTCACAATACTTACTCTGCAACCTTTACAACTTCCGGACGCACCATTCAAAGGTCAGCAGACTGCGCTATAGTCTGTTTAGTGCGGCAATCAGTAATTTACATTTATTTATTTATTTATTTATTTATTTTTTATTTATTTATTTTTTTATTTATTTATTTATTTGCGAAATACCTACATCGTCAGTAAGGCATTACGTAATTGCTGTAAGTGTGATTATACTGATCACATATTTTTGCGCTAAAAGGTTTCAGTGTATGCAGAAGACGCATAACGTGAGCCTCTCAGTGTGTGTTCGTGCAGAGCAAACTACGCGAACCGAATGCACCGCATGCACTTCCCGTCCGTATAGGTCACTGTAATGATCTGTCAAAAAATGCATCTAAGTAAACGAAACAGTAAATACTAAAGAAAACGTACGCGTAATTTATGCTCAGTATAACGTGACGTGCTCTCGTTTATTTAGTCTGTTGGTGCACTAATTTGCGCCTATACTAGGTATTTTCCGGTGTTGCTTACAAATTCCGAATGCGAAAACTACGTGAAGTACGTTCCCGCTGCTTGTGAATGAAACATTGCTATACGGAATCCAGTCGCCCACACAGGCACTCACCGAATAGTCTTTATCAGAAGTGTGTAAAGTGACGTTCTGTCGACTAGCCTTATCTCCAGTTGGAAGAAACAGACAGAGCGAGCCGAAACAAAGCAGAAAAGTGAGGGGTGGGAGGGTGGAGGGTTGACCAGAACAATATTGATACGGTTTGTTACCCGACAAAGAGGGAAAGGGGGATGTGAAGATATAAAACACACAGGGTCCCTTATGCATTCGCCTAAGACGAATCGAAGGAGAAAGCCATTTTCTCCTTCTTTTTGTTCTCAGTCGATGTATTGATCCTCCCCCACCCCCCTCCGAAAGCTTTCTGCACCTAACGTGGCTTTGTCCTGCCTCCAGGATCGGAGGCATTGCGAGCTTTCCGCACTTCTCCTGGTTTTGCACTGCCTCCGTGATCGGCCCACCTTTGACTAAGCGACAATGTCAGGTTAAGACGTGATCATGTGAAGTCACGTTATGTGACTTCATAGAGACTTCATGATGACGTCACAAATTTTAGCGATCTGTGACGTCACGATGACGTAATATGTTGTCGTCATCACGTGCTGATCTTTCGCGTCGCTCGTGTCGACGCCGCTGAAGGGGACGATCAATTTTCGCTTTTCATGAGGCATCTAAGGCTTTCGCCTCAATAAGAAAAAAAAATGACAATCTCTTTAGCTACAGTTATGAAGCGCGCAGACGAAAGCCTATGCCCTTACGTACGAGTCACGTTTAATTCATTTTAAATCACTTTAATATTTTATTCGCTGTTAATTCACATTTCATTCCCATTTGCAATTAACTGATTGATATGTGATTCGCTTTTAGTCCACTTTAATTCACATTTCAGTCACCTTGTGCACTTTAATGATCACTTCTAATCACTTGGAATTTATCGCCACTTCAATCACCTTTAATTCACACTTGATTTGCCTTTAAAAGTAACTTTAATTCTCACCAGGGAATGTGGGTAAGCGCCACACATGACTTTTGGTACCAGTCGTGTTGTCAACGCCGGACGCCGAATTTTTTACTCATGATCCATATAAGGCTTTCGCCATCATAGGGAAGGCGGGAGGGGGGTATACGTGCGCATGACCACATAATCACTATTCAAACTTCACAGCACAGGATAACAGTCAATGCGAGTAAGAGCTTGAGTCACTCGTACAGTTAACCCTTGAGAAAGGTGACAACGCATCCAGATCCCTCTTTGCTGTGATGACCTGCGATGTAAATAGTTCGAAACAATTTGTTCGGATGCACAAGACACTACGACACACACCCGACGATTAAGTACCGAGCATACTAGGAACAGCCTTCTAAGCCCGACAGTAATTCAGTGTTTAAACTCTAACTCAGTCACGGGCTATGTTTTTCACGACTAATTCTGCTCAGAAAACTGATTCGCACGAACATTTGCACAACGAACAAGTTGTGGCCTCAGTAAAGTAATGCTCATACTCAGGCTACTACCTTCTTCGCAGCTGCTCTCTGAACCTTCGACTGACAAGCTGACTGAAAAGGACAAAGCACTCATCATAGTGCTTCAATCATTGCTACAGACACTTCGCGTGTTCATCGGCAAGCTCAAATCACCGCATACGCTCGGTTTGCACAAAAGGTACTTGATGCATTTGCTCCAGTACTTGCAAGGCTTCAGTAGGCACCATGACCTATCTGCTACCGTCATTTAGTAATGAGGTAATACATCTGTCAACTTCTAGAGTGGAATGTGAAACGCATGATGGCCTGCATCTAATACTATAAAAACAATAATTGTTGGGGTCTTACATTCAAAAACTACGATATGATTGAGAGACGCCGTAGTGGAGGGCTCCGGAAATTTCGACCACCTGGGGTTCCTTAACGTGCGCCTAAGCCTAAGTACACGAGCCTCTAGCATTTAGCCTCCATCGAAATGCGGTCGCCGCGGCCGGGAATCGATTCCGCGACCTTCGGGTAAGCAGTCGAGCACCGTAACCACTATTCCACCGCGGCGGGTATTCATCTAATACTGTCAAATTGAGAAGATACGAACCAATCTTTTTTTTTTCTTTCTTTAAGTGCGTAGCCCTTTAGAGGCACGGCTTGTCGTCCATCCATCGTCTCATGTCCCATGGTCACGCAGTGGTCAATACAGGCCTAAAACAAGGCTAACAATGGTCAATACCAGTGCAAAATAAGTCAGCAATGTCTAAAATAATATAAGCTAAAGAAATCCAAGAATAATCGCATTAGTTTACCTAAAATCACGAAAAACGCTTCTGAAACATGCGGCTGATACCCGCACCGCGCGAGAGAGGGCGCCACCACTTCGGCAAGCGCGTGATTGGCGAGGCCGTGGCAAGCGCCTATGGAATCGCTGGGTTGCCCGTTCTAAGCATTTCCTCAAGTTTCACGGTTGTGGAGCTGCATTAAGCGCAGTATTTAGAATTATACCGACCTACAAACGAACGACATTAGCGCAGGATTTTTTAACGAGCATGGAACGCAGCATTATTGTTTAACCTCACGCGGATTTTTCGTATTCTCACCACTCCTTTCGATCTTTCTTTCTATCTTTTTATCATCTAATACCCTTCCCCCAAGTGTAGGGTAGCAAACCGGACACAGGTCTCGTTGAATTTCCTGTCTTTCGTTCTTTTCCTTCGTCTCCTCTTTCTCTCAGACAGATGGTTCGTTCAGGGGGATACCAAACATGCCATCCCAACGCGTGCGACGCTTTCGACGCGCGCGCCAGCAGAGGTCCTAGCGGGCCCCTCGAGCGGTGTTATCGTCAGCGGGAACGTTACCATCTGTGCGCCTTACCTGCGCTCTCCTCCGAGGAGTCGCGCGTTCATAGCTACACCAAAATTTCGCATTCATTTTCTTTCGTTTATAACAGATTGGAAAATATTACCGGATGGTTGATGCGGCGAAGATAACATCGTGTTCTATTGCAAGGAGATCAATACTTATTGATTTGCGGCGGCTGTTTACCTCATCTTGTTTCCCATGCCGCCGCGGCTCCATCTAATTGTTTTTCTACATTCATTCGCGTATTTTTACACTCTTTGAGGTTTTTTCCAACAAAGAGGGGCCAAGAAGCCGAGCTGAACTTCATTGTGTAAAGAATACTTACTTGAGCAAGAACAGTGACAAGCCACTTAATCTCATGAATGTGTAATTATAGTAAAACTAAAACGCTTCTAGTCTCCCCTGAGTGGTCATGAGCTTGAGCAGCAAAGGCATGCTCAGAGGCGAGCAGTAAATCGCCTTTATGAGTGTTCTTCCTCGGTAGAAAAGCCTGGATGATGTTGGGCGGGTGTGTGTGTGTGTGTGTGTGTGTGTGTGTGTGTGTGTGTGTGTGTGTGTGTGTGTGTGTGTGTGTGTGTGTGTGTGTGTGTGTGTGTGTGTGTGTGTGTGCGTGTGTGTGTGTGTGTGTGTGCGTGTGTGTGTGTGTGAGAGAGAGAGAGAGAGAGCTCTGACTACATGTGCATGATTATCACTTATGTACTCTGAAGGCCTTTACCATACACACACCTTTCCGAATTATACACGTTCGTCTCCTCCGAGAGATGTTTCGTAGACAGCTTTTCGGAAGCGGCTTTATGACATTGAAGAGTAAGTACAGTGTACGGAATCGACAATTATGGTCGCCTGAAAGCTAAAATTGCACCTTAATTACTGATGATTTGATGAAAAAGGCTGGCATGAAGCCTGGACACGATGTTTCGATGTTCTGTAAGCCCTCAGGTAGGCATGCGCAAAATTAGAATGATGATAGTCTTAGATTGCTTATTGGAGCAACGTGGACATCTGCGAATCACATGTTTGTTTGTTTCTTTATCTCTTTTTGCTATGGAAAACTAATACTTTACTTCGCTTTTTCATACCCTACTACACGGAGGGAATCTTCGGCGTAGTCTAATTCACAGTGCTGTCACGCACACCTCGCTGAAGAAAAAAAAAAAAGACGCATCACAATTAAAGATACCTTGACAATATATCTAGGGCAATAGTACATCTACACCTGAGCAAGGTCGTGTAGTTATCCCAGTAATATAAATGTTTTACCTACGGTGAGGGCAACTTGCACATTCAGGACCTTCATGTAGTAACGGCGCAAAAAGAACTTGGAACGATAACGTATAACGAAATCGAATTTTTGCGCCCAGCCGAACTATGGCCGCGTGGCGTAGGTAATATTTTCATTCGTGATAACACCCGTGGCCGTTTGGTACTTTGATAACCGCCTTAGGAGGAGGAAGAAATAGACGGAAAGACAGGGAGGTTAGCCACTTCTCAGACCGGCTGGCTACCCTGTGCTGGGGAAGGGGGTAAGGGGAGTAAAAGATGATAGCATGGAGATGTTACAAAAAAAGGAAAGAATAGTAAAAAGAACAAGAAGAAGGAGAAAAAAAGGGGAGGGGGGGTGCGATGAGAGAAGAATACGATATACGACACTGCTTAAAGTTTGTCTCTGAGAACAGCTGTCCGCAAGCAACGCAACAACGGTCTCGAAGCCTTCTGTGCTGAGGACGATCTCGGCCAGTGTCCCAACACCCTTTCCTCCGACAATGGGCGATTGTCAAGTCCATCTAACACTTTTGAAAGTTCTTTTCTTGGCGCACTGAAGCGGAGATATTCACAGAGACGATGGGTGATTGTTTTCTCGCAGCTACAGCTATTACGAGTCGAGCTGCTGGCCATTCCGATCCGAAATGAGCAGGCCTAAGCTATCACGATAGGCATATGCCAGTTCACGGAACTGCTTTAGGGCACAGAGCTGTTTTTTTCTTTTCTTCTTCTTTTTATTTTCCGAGGACAGGTCTAGATTTCTCTGTCGCCAGACGCGTTCACAGAAATTTGAAGTATTTTGTCAAGGTTCGCGGCCTCCGCCTACACACTGCGCACCGTGATATACACGACCAATAAACTAAAGTTTCATAATGAAAGATTCCTACAATCGCCCCCAACAGCGACGTAGATGACAGCGTTGGATCATCTGGCGACTTGGACCAATGACAGCGTTGGGCCAATTGGATAGAACAAGGACTTGGTCAGCACCTCAAAATTCAACATGTCGTTCAACAGGACACTTCACTACGGCCGAATAGATAGGAGGTTAGTTACAGGCCGGTTGACATCAATACTTCTGGCATGCAGAGTTTGGTATTCATCAAAAGTGCAGCGCGCGAAAAGAACATCACGGGGACTTTGAAGACACGCTGTTTGACTGAAATAAAAGCTGAACCCCAACTGCAAAAAGCAATAAGGATACTTAAGAAATTAATTGGCCCAGAAATAATCCGTTCTTGCGGAAGATCTCACAATTTGTAAGAATATACAGCTTGATGTATAAGGAAAAAAAGATATTCTAATGAATCCGAGAGTATAAGCACGCACTTTGCAACGGAAACCTTCAGACCGGTTTCTGACAAAGGAAGCACTGCTGATGAATATTTCTGAGAAACCCGTATTTGCATACAGCTTCGTGCTGCGCTCGTGTGCATGCCAAAGTTTCGATTTCCCGATTCTTCTTCCACTTCGAGGGAAATTCCCGGAGATCCCGTTTGCCATATTTGACGTATAGGCTTATGAGAGAATCTACTTTCTCCTGAATTGAAATTGTAGCTAGTTTCTTCTGAGATTAAATATTCCCGAGCAACAGTGCATGTTTCCTTTGGACCACTTTTAGAGGCACTATAGTTGTTAATGGGCAGTATGTACACGCGGTTCAGAACTCTCACTTGACTGCAACAGAAACCCAATTAAACAAAACAAAATATTCAACAAGTAAAACAAGTTTTTCGCACTACACTTATAAAGAAGCGCGACGCGCTAGTTAGAAAACGCGTATTTCTTTTTATGTAATACACTGTTTGATGTCTGTGTCAGAAATTTTTAAGTAAAAATGAGAAATTGTCATATTAAGTGCTTTGTAAAATATAGATGAAAAGCAATCCTTTTTTTTCTGTTACTCCTGAGTAAATCCATCAAGTGTGTGTGTGTGTGTGTGTGTGTGTGTGTGTTGTGTATATATATATATATATATATATATATATATATATATATATATATATATATATATATATATATATATATACACACAAAAAGTGTGGTCTGCACGGAGCACTGGCGCAGATTTACGAGGCCATCAGCTAAAAAGTAGGTCGCTTGCCTTCCATAAGCAGAGCACGAAAATGGGGCACCTCGAGGATGAAGTGCCAATCAATTCAGCCTGCCATTCCTTGCAGGCACAATATTTATGTAATTGGTCGTCAAAAACTCCTTAGAGCAACGCTGCGTACGCCATTAAACGCCGTAGTATAGCTCGAGGAGGATTCCTGATGTTTCTGGAGTCATTACGATAGACGTTAGACGTAGTGGCGCTGTCGAAGCTCCATGACGCTTCTATAGCGAAGCGAGCGTGCATTATGCACAAAGACAACACTCCTTAAGAGGAAATGATGGGGTCATTACATTCCAAACAACCAATGCATGACGTTGCGCTCAGTCATGGGATATATATTTTTGTAAGTGTGCCGCTGTAACACTTTGGCACAAGCGTTCCGGAATTTCTGTGAGGAAAACTAGGCAAGGTAGCAAGATGACTGTACGGCGAAAACTGTGGGCAAAAAAAAATGTTAGCAGCAATAAAAAGAATAGTAGTAGAGATTTGCCCGTCTTCCTGGTGCAGTCGTAAGTGACATCAATACTGCTTAACGTTTCCTACATAGGCCGGTCTCTCTAACAGGATGCACATGATGAATATCTGTTGTTTTCTTTTTCACCCTTTACTGCAATAAAAGGCAGAAAATATGCCGGACTGTTTATTCTTCGGCCGAAGCAATGTTTACATGCAGCCATGCGGCCTTACCGATGCGGAACGGGTTGACAGTGTTAAAACGTGACGTTCAGTCACAGCCTACGAAAAAAAAGTCGCAGTCTCTTCGTGAAAGTCTTGAAGAAAATTGAAGGCGAACCCAGAGAATATAAGCGGGTATGCATGAAGTGTGGCTTTTTCTATTCGCGTGAAAGGCATTCGCGTGTGAGCACGCGGAGCTTTCTCGCAGCGCCTGTCCTAGAATACGGGTTTGACAAATTGGCGGTATTCTGCGTGGGCTAGATGGAAATCTTGATCGCCGCGCTCATCGTCACAATGACTCGATAGCCACACTGAAAAACTACTTGGTGTCCGTTATCAGTCAGATGGGATATGACATCTGTCTTCTCGATAAGTGTGAGTTAGTGCTTTTTACTCGCAAAGCCATGAGATGGTGTCTTTTCTTCGGATATCTATGCGAATGTCATAAATATGATTATTAACATGCACATATTAAGTCATAAAAATGTCATCTAAGTATCCGAACACGCAACAAACGTTACATTCGGAAAATTCAGCCTCTAGGCCAGGGGTCTCAAACACGTGGCCCGCGAACCTTTCGCTAGCGGCCCGGCCCGCACATTAATGTCTTCGTACCATATCTTTTTTGTATTTTTTAAAATAAGTATGTTCATGAGTTACACAGACGTGACTGGCCTCAAGCATTTTTTCATGAGACATCCCATCCGCTCACCATGCGTTAAACATAACCGTGGAACCGGAGATCAGTTTCGATATGCTTCTCAAAATCCGAAGTCCCGTGCAGAAATGACCCATGTGCGAGATATAGGAAAGACCTTTCAAATGGAAACGTTAGCTGTCATTTTGTTCAAACTCCTTCCCATCCCCCCACTTCAACCTTCTTCACTATGCGGCCCATCGGGAGATTAAAATTTCGCGACTGCGGCCCGTTATACGCAAGATCCGGACTTGCGATGCATATAGCGGGCCGCAGTCCGGGCGGTCCAGGGAGCCTGTGAAGCGATCGGGAGCCTTTGGCTGCCGACCCCTTCGCGGGCGACGCTCTCCGCGGGTTTTTAGGAACCCTCGTCCCAGGACACAATAAAGTTCCTCTGTCTGTCTGTCTGCGGCCCGCTATAGCTGAGGTGAGTTTGAGGCCCCTGTTCTAGGCGCCTGTCCGGGCTCGCCCGGAGGAGGTCACTAAGTACTGGCTCAACACAAAAGCCAAGTTATATTCCTTGTTACAGCGGAACTGTTATGCTTTTCTTTATCTCGCTACGCGTTTGCAAAAACTATCATCATCATGATAAGCCTCTACCTTTCGAGCGCGTGCAACAGAATAACTCGGCGGTGCGTGCTCTCTTCGTCCTCTTCTTCATCCCCTGCTTCACTCCCTGAACATGCGCGCCCGGAGCGCGCTCTCCCGCTGCGCCGAATAGTCTGGCGTGGGATGCAATAGCTCGAACGGGTGAGAGGACGAGTACAGAGAGAGAGAAAGAGAGAGATGGAAATGAAGAGAAAGAGAAAAATTCTTGGCAACAAAATTTCTTGAGGCGGTATTCGAACCCGCGCACCACTCGGCAATCCAGGCACGCTAGCAGAGCAAAACATAGCGTTGTATAGTACAGAATAGCAAGGGTGGTGGGAAAGGGAAGCGAGGTAAAGGAGGAGGGAAAGGGGAGGGGAGAAAGGGAAGCGTGGCATATAAAGAAAGAGAACTAGAGAGAAAGAAAGGAAAGAAAACAGAAGAGAAAATCAAAGAAAGAGAGAGAAAGATATAGACAGAAAGGGAAAGAGATACAAAGAAAGCGGACGCAAAAAATAGAGAGAGAGGGGGGGAGGGGGATTGGAAAACAGAGAAAGAAAGAGAAAGAGAAAGAAATATATATAGAAAGTGAAAGAAAGAATTAGAAAGAGACAGAGACAACAATGACAGAAAAAAATAGAGAGAAGAGAGAAAATGAAAGGAAGACAAAAAAGAGAGGGAAAAAATAGAGAGGAACAAAGAAGTTCACTCCGCTCCGCACTTCCTTCAGACTTGGCACGACTAGTGTGTAGCTGCCCTGATTTTTTTTTTCTTCACAGACACTTCATCGTTCAAAGTGATCACTGCAGAATGTAGATGGCACAGTCGATGAGGATGCTCACCGAATTCCGGAAATTCAAGCTTCTTACGTCGTCAATAACTTCTCCAACGATTTGGAACGACATGACGTGTGGCAAGGACTAATACAAGTCCTTTATATCAAAGGAAAACCTAGAAAGGCCGTCTTCGTTGCTCACCTTGAAGTGGCCAGTCATCTGCTGGCACTACGTAGCAAGAAGGAAGCGAGAATTGCGCGTTATACTGTGAAAATTGCGGGTATACCCACCAGACTTTAGAGCATGCATAATTTCAGGCAGATACCACTAAGTTCACGTGCGGTGGTAACGGAAGCACACAAAATTCCCTAAAACGGTAATTCGTTTTTTAGTACGGCGCCAATATCTCTTACCAAAAAAGAAGTCATGTCTTCATAAGGAGCTTTTTACAGGCCCTTCGTGAGCTTAACCACGATTTTAAATAACGAGCTGACCGTTTCCGTTGCGTTTTGAATACAGCTTTATGAACTTTGCTTAGAAATGACCTCAATAGAGTTTGTTGCTGAGCTAGTTGGTTCATTACTTGAGAAAAATAGGTGTAGCGCACAAAGGGCGGGGACGAAGTGAAGACACGAACTGACAAACAACATTTCATCCCTGTTCCTTATGGGGACGAAGGTGGCACGGGGGGGGGGGGGGGTTACGCGAAGTCTGCCCCATGTCGTTAATCAGTCGGACCTGCCCCGTCATTGTTTGCAGATTAGGGTAATGACCACGCAGGCTTGTGAGGCTAATGGCGCTTGAAGACCCTTCATATTAAAGAGGTACTGACACAAAATTTCGCGGCTGCGATAGCCTGCGGGATGGATTCCCGGGAACAAGCGTACGTCATCCACCAAATCTCAACAGCGAAGGTAATTTACATGAATTTTGAAGTTCGCATGCGCGATCCAGCGCTATACGCCGCACCTCGCGGCATTCACATCATCTAATGTGACCTGAAGGTGACCCCCAACTTCCGAGACGTCCTCAGTGCGGCCGAGCTCCGAGCTGGCGCAGCTAGAATGAAAACGTCATAGCCGACGTAGCGCTTTGGCCGCGCTTCTGCCAGCAGGCTACTCTTCGGTGGCTGCTCTCGAGTCCCTGCTCGCGGCGAACATGTGGAAGCCTCAAGAAAGTCGTTGCCACCATAAGACGATGATTAGGGTGACGACGACGATGATGGCAACGACTTCACGCAGCAGATGCGGTAGCGAAAGAACGCGAGCAGACGATACAGGTATCGCGGAAGGGCATCACAGTTCTGTGTACCGTTTCACACGCTAGATTGCGTTACTCGCACACGGCTCCTTGCGTTCTCGGAATTCTGCCGAACCGGAACTGAGACTGGTCGGTAATAAACACTCTGTAATTAATTATCTGTCGCGCTCTGAAGCAAGCAATGTGCCGTGTTATGACTAATAGGACCCCAGTAACATATTGCAGCAAAAACGAAATGATAATAAAAAATAAAACACCAGAAGAAAATTTTTGTATTAGTGCCCCTTTAAATTTCAAAAACTGTTTACTTCTGATATTTACTCAGCAAAGCCACGGACCACATGCAGGCGATTGTGAGAGCCATCTCATCGCTTCAGTTTCATTTTTTTCATCCATTGCGAAGAACTTTGTGTTTTGAACTCAACCAACGGAGGAGGGGGTGGGGAGAGGGGCACTGCGATGAAACTCTGCCCTGCCAAATGTGGAACCCTGCGCACACCTTGCGTTTTGCTTATTCTTGGCAGGTTGTGCCTTGCTGCAATAAAGACAAAACTGTGGTCAGCGCACGTGGTGTCTTTCTTACTTTTTCCGTGTTGTCCGCGGTTTTGGTTCACTTCTTAAAATACGCTACCATGACTAGCCCGACGCCGACGTCGTTCCTTTTGCGGGTTTGTGTCCTCCGGAGCTTATATATAGAGTTGTTGGGTTTTCCGTCGAACGTGACCACATCGATCCCTGCCTTCATCTTTTCGGGTGGGACATAATTTTTGGACGTGTTCAAACAGGCAGACGGAAATAAATTTCGAGCCACTTTTCCGCGAATCCGGTACCTCCCATTTACATGGAATACGAAGAGAACAGCGCATAGTTTACTGTAAGGTTATTCGGATTACTGTGGGGGAATTGCATAGTCGACAGGCACATGTGCAGGCGCCCGAAGGGCCAGTCTCACACTCAGAGGCGCACATGATAATTGCAAGTTCTTTTTTACATCGAATCTGTTGATGCGATTTGAATTGCTTTTCGAAAGTGGAATAAATGTTAAAAAATTACAAAGGAAGTAAACAAAGCAGAAAGAAACCATGAATCGTTCGCAAGCAAAGCTTCCGCACCGATCGCGAATTAATTGAAAGTCGGTTCGCATTCAAACTAAAGGAATGCCGGGAACGATTAACGTCATCTGCAGAAAAGAAAACTATATGTGGGTGTCGAAAAAATTAATCAAAGTATCGCTAATTTTCGTTAACACTTACCGGGACCTTTGAAATGATTGAAACAGAAGTACAAGTCGAAACTTAATGGAATGACATATGCAGCAGGTACCTTGCAGCACGTAACGGAAGCGTTCAAAATTGCGGGGTAATTGAAGGAATTACAAAAATTAAGTACAGCCGCATTTATTCGGGCGCAAGTTTCACGGAACAAAGCCGCGGAAAACCGATAAGATGCGTTAAAATTAGAGAGCGCCAAGATTATCGTCAACATTGAGCATACGAGAAAATTTCTATTGGTGAGGGTCTATTAAGAAAGGCACTAGAAGTTGCCCTTCGGGACCAGATATAGGACCTTACAAAGGTGGGTATATCAATTATAAGCAGAATCACGCATGCTATGGATTCCGAGCTAAAAATTTGCACAATTCATGTATTTAAATCTCATTAGGAGCCTTTTCACGCATGACCGGTGGTGGCTACGTGGTCATAGCGATGGGCTGCAGAGCTTAAAGCCACGAGTTCGACTCCCTGTCCGGCCGCGGCATTCCAAGTAGGGAGTAAGCAATAATCGTAGTTTTTTGTGGTTCAAAAGCGCCCAGGGAATCTGAATCACTTTTGAAAAAAAAATTAATTTGGAGTGGGTATTCACGGTTCGATCGCTGCTGAATTCTAAAACCGATATTAGAGTTCTAAAAAATGAACGCAAATAGCATTTTTTTTTGGCAAAAAACTGCGGCTGCAGCCGCAGGGCTTCTTGAGATGTTGAACGAACGTGGTGACGTCATCTTCGGTATGGTGCGTCATCTGCACTGTTTAAGCGTGGCCTCCGGCAACGACGCACAGGCGCAGCTTGTCGGGGAAGCCACGGCTGAATATACCTGACGCTTGTTCCCATTTCGCTCGGCTGCTTGTCGTTATGACACATATTGTTATCCAACTGCAGAACTTTCAGTGTGTCTATACTTACTTCAGCCTCGGGTACATAAACAGCGCTCTCGCAGTTCGGAACCGTCGGAGTGCAGTGCGGCTCCGGCAGAGGTTCCGAAGATGACGTAGTTCGTTTCCACGCCAACACTTTCGGCGCGCTCGCGTGGGCGGAGCAAGACAAACTTTTCTTTCGCGTATTTTAAAGCTCCTGCTGCAACAACCTTGGAATTAATTACGACATCGTCGACAATAATCTTGATCCTTATTAAGCACGAAGTTTTACCGAATACTAAAACCACTTCAGCTTCCCTTTAAAGAACTAAAGTGTGCGTCCCTCGCATCCCGTATGCCGTTCTGGCTTGTTAAATCACAAAGAAGCAAGCAAAGAAACACGCACAAACAAAAAACGACTGAATCAATGATATTAATTAATTAATTAATAATTGGCTCATACAACCATTGGAAATTACATAATATCAGAAATATTTAATCAAGATTATTAATGAGCAGATTGCATCCGCAGTGGCTGAGAACGAGAAATCAAGTTGACGTGATCGCGGGCGCGATAACGTATAGCTCTTCCTATATACTTCGACGTAGCCCTTGGTTTCTCCCTCAAGTTGTAGGAGGAAGTCACAACCATTTTTCCAGGGCTCTTATCAACCTCAGCCTTGTGCTCGGGTGCCCTTGGAGTCTCTTCTGCAGTGCTACAGTGCCCAGTCTCGTGTTGGCCACCTTTGGAAAGGCAGTGCTCCGTAGTTGCCGCAGGTAAAGGTGGCTTTACAAAGAGCTATGCACCACACTCTGCATCAATACCTGCGGGAGCCTGCAGTGGTGGTTGCTTAGAGGAAGTGATGACAGAAAAAGAGGATGTAATTGTGCCGGGTGACGACACCTCTGGCCCTGGGAAAGCATATCCGACATGGCGTCCTCGAGCTATCACAGGTGGGCTGTCTACTGCAGGAACGAAGCCGTAAGATTCCAAGACGGCCCTGCTTTCCGATCGCCCCGGAGTTGCCGGTGTGTCCGGTGCCCGGAGATGGTCTTCTGACTTTGGCAATGAACTCTCCTCTTCCGAAGGGCGGACGGCGTAGCTCGGATATAACTGCTCGAACCGCACATCCTCCATGTCGAGTGCTGTCATCTTCGGCCTCGCCGACCATTCCCGTTGCATTTCGAGGGGATCAGTGAGCTGCGCAGAGGGCACGCTGGACAGATCTGTTAGCACCACGTCACCCTTCTCCGAGGTGGTTTCGCCGCAGCTCCGTGACCAGCTATCCTCGGAACGTTCGACGCAACTAGGAAACACTTCTGGAAGCACATCTGAAAAGGCGTCCGACACGACAAAAATGTCGCCGTCCTTCTCTTCCTCAGCTTCAGAGGCTTCGGAGGCGCTTATAACGACCAGCTCTTCAGTAGGTCTGGCTCCCGCTGTGACGGCATGTCCCTTGGAAGCTGCAAATGCTGGCTGCCGAAGGAGCATTGCAGACATCCCAGAGCAGGGCCGTGACGCATCACTTTCGGAGGAGGTGGTCTCGACCACGACCACTCTGACCTTCGTTGGTGTAGTGCGCCTTTCGATGACCGAAAGTCTTCGCGTAGGAGGCACAGTCACCGAAGACTTCTCATAGCATGGCATCGACGCATCTTGTGCCCGCTCGGTGCCGTCGTCGCCTTGCAGGACAGCGGCTTCCACCGGTCCGGTGGACATTATGGCCTCAATTGGAGAAGCCTTCAGGTGTCTGAGGTGCAGATTTTTCTTTGGGAAAAGGTGCTGGCCCTTCTCTCAAATCTCTCGCTCCTGGCGGAAGGCGTGGCGCACCTTCTTCTTCTTCCTCTTCTCAGTAAGTGCAGCTTGCTTGCTTGCTTGCTTGCTTGCTTGCTTGCTTGCGTGTTTGTTCCTTATATCTGGCTCGTAACCACTACGGGGATTTGGCCAAGAAGCCGGTGATTAATGTAAATTCAAAGATTAAGTAAAAGGCAAGGAAAGGTAAAAGTGCATTTTTCCCAATAGAATATGGTAATTTTTTGTGATACGGAAAAACTAACTAAATAATGGAATAAAGAAGATTTTTAATGAATAAGAAGCAATAGTTCTAATACATGATTGTTTTCTTTTTTACTTGGAAAAATTAATGCTGAATAATGATGATACTAATTGTATTTCACCCTATGCGGCGGCTTCGTCTTCGTCGGCTGACGGACTTCCATGCAGGTCCTGGCAATGGCTGTTTTGCTAAAAAGCTGTGAAAGTAAAGCGCCAATCGTCTTCGCACGCGAACGAAGCGGAAATTCTTTGCCGCTGCGAAAGTTCCCTTGATAATACTTCACAAAAACATTTAAGGCGAGAGCCTTACATGTCTCATGAGTGCGAGACTTTGCGAGACCTTCTGAGGCAGTTCGAGATTTAGCGAGACCTCACGATAGTTCACGAGACTTCGTGAGTGATCACAAAATGAAGCGAGGTAATAAAGGCCGATCGAAAGTCCCGCGATATTCAACTGAATGTGTGCCGTCGTCATATCAAAAGTGGCATGGCCTCAATGTCACATGAGTTCATCATGCGATATCGTGGCTTGGTCAAGAGTGAGCGGATCCGGGAGCCAGTGAAAAATCACATGAGATGCAGAAAGGTTGGGTAAGACAGGGTGGGGTACCAGCACAAAAGACTGATGAGAAAAAGAAGAGAAAGAAGATGGCTTTCGCCTTAGACTCGTTTTAAACGAATGCATTAAGAATCGCACGACGTTTTCCATTATCAACCCGAGGGCCGTTGCTTATTTGGGAAAATCCCTAGCGAGTCTCAATTTATGGCATACACATTTATGAAAAATCCAAAAGATTCCAAGTAATTTGAAATATTCATCTTGAAATTTCAATGGAGATATTGAAACCGAGCGCTGCGGGCGCGCAGGAAAGGCGATCCTCTGTTACGTCAGAATGGAACTTCCCGTAACGAGGCAGTGACGAACTTTGAACAACGGCGCGTAGACTTTGACAGGAATACATGAAATCCTATCTAATACATCGGTGGACCGCTTAATCTCTGCACGTAATGCGTGGTGCTTATGTGTTTCTTACACTATAAATAGGAGCAAAGGACTATTTCGCTGGTCGCACAATATGCATGGAGAGCCGCGGTGTCGACAACTGGACTAGTTCCTACAGATATGTCAAAGATTGAAGGAACGCAAGCTATTGTTTGTGCTCCTACAATTCTTAAGGGGACCCGCAGTGGCCGCTCCCGAGATCTGCGGTGTACAGTGAAAAAAAAATGCTGAAATTGCGTTTTTTTTTATTTCTCACTGGGTGAAACAAAGAGATAAGCACTAAGCACGAGACGCAAAGTTAAGGCGATACTGCCGCAACAAGATACTGCCGCAAATTATATTTGTTCAAACATTACGGTTGATTAACTGACTGTACAAGTGCGCGATGTATATTTTTTCCAAACCACGCGAGAATACTACCTTACGGCATTTTAAATGTGTTGTTGCAGGAGCATCTAATTACATCACCAACAAATGTTGTTATTTCAACAGATGCATCGCACTACGATGAAAGGCCTGGTATTGGAATAATCTGCAGTGAACTCGACTGGTCCTTTCCATTGCTGTTGCCTGATTTCGTTCGTGTTTTTCTTCCTGAGCTTGTCATACTAGATTGAGATCTACGCATATAAACGCTTCAATTACAGTAGCTGCTGTTCTTACCATGCAACCCCTTACATGTGTGCTCATCACTTTACTCATCTGGTGATTTGCCTACGCCAATGCTGGTTATATTACTATAGTTCATCCTCACCCACAATGTGTTCATTTAATCAGTATACCTGGCCAGAAATTTTAGTTTTTAAGCAACACTGCCGATTCACTGGCATTGACGTCGCTTTACACACAATCATTCGTGTGATCCCATCAAACACATATGTCACGGTAAGCGAGATTTAGCTTTCTTGCATTAAAAAAGGGGCTGCCCAATCGCAGTACTTACTGCTTATCCAGATTATACGCAGCCTCTATTCCTGTGGCTTAACGATTTCTGCACCTCAGAGATTATGGAGGTCGCCATCACGAAATTCCGTTGCTGTTTTCCCTTCCTAAATTTTCTGTTGCACAGGTCAGGCTTGGTGGCATACCTTCTCTGGTCACTTTTTTATCAGGAGAAAACGAGTCACAGCCCAGCAAGTTTGACAGCTTTTAACAAATTGAATGATACACCCATGCTTTTGCTAAGTGACCGTAATGGGTAAGCCACCCTTACTGAGATCTAGAAGAAGAAGAAGTAGTAGAAGAAGAACGTCTGAAAAACAATTATTGCACTCTACTTTTTACGTACGTTTCCCTCTCTCTCTCTTTTTTTTTTTTGTTGTCAATATCCAATACTCAAAATGCCTAAAAAAATCATATAATCAATTCTTGGCCAAACCCCCAGAGTGGGTATGAGTCATGACAAAGGTTACAACAAGAACAACAGAAGGAGACGTGCCGCGCCTTCCACCAGAAATCAAAGAGTTGAGTGAAGAGCCAGCAGCTTTAATAAAGAAAGGGTTCCACCTCAGACGACTGGGGGCTTCCCGAACAGCTCCACAATGCCGACCGTACCGGTCAAAGTCACTCTCTTACAAAGCAGCGACTGCACCAAGCTGGCAGAAGAAGAGTTGCAGCCATGCTCTGGGGAGTCTACGGTGACCTTGCCACCTATGCCAACGCTTGCACTCACCGAAAGGTACACCACCAGGATCGAGTTCTGAGTGGTTCAAGAACTAGTAACGACCACTTCCTCCGAAAGTGATGCGTCACGGTCCTGCCCTGGGGGGGGGGGGGGGGGGCTCTGTAATATCTCTTCGCTTGCCAGCATTTGAAAACTCCCAAGGGCCACGCCGTCACAAGAAAGGCCAGAGCTACTGAAGAGGTTACTGTAATCAGTGCCTATGAAGCCGAACAAAAACAGAACGAGATTTTCATCGTGTCAGACGCCTCTTCAGACGACCTTTTAGAAGTGCTTCCCACTCACTTCGGAAGTACAGAGGACAACTGGTCACGGAACTCCGGCGAAACCACCTTGGCGGAGCGTGACGTGGCCCTGACAGAACCGATCAGCGTGCCTACTGCGAAGCTCACAGATCCTCTCAAAATGCCACGAGAACCGCCGGTGGGGCCTGTGAAGGCAATGCTCGACGTCAAGGAAGGGCGAGTCAAGCAGTCGCTTTCTGGCTGCACCGTCTGCCCTTCCGAAGCGGATAATTCGTTGCCATGGTCAGAATACCTTCTCCACACCGGAAACTCAGGCGCGACCGAAAATCCGGGCTGTCAGGGAATCTTAGTTTCGTTCCTGCTGAAGACAGCCAACTTTTGGTTGGTTCAGGATGCAGTGTCGGAAGTGCTTTGCCAGAAGAAGAGGCGTTGTCACCGCCACAACCAACTCCTTTGTCTCTGTCGTCACCCACTTAAAGCGACCACCATCGCAAGCTGTCATAGTAGTGATGAAAAGTGCGCTGCATAGCTCTCCGTGAAGCCACTTTCACCTTTGGCAACATCGGATCACTCTCCTTCCAAAGGTGGCCAGCACGAGAGTGGGGACTGTAGGTCTGTAGAAGACTGCAACGATATCCGTTCACATGGCTGAGCTCGATAAGAGCCCTAGCAAAACGGTTGGACATCCTGCTGTTATAGCAATATAGTTAAAGGAATATAGTTATAGGTCATAACAGCCGCGATCACGTCATCCTGATTTCTCGCAACCATAGGTCGGCAAACTCACTCATGAGTCGACCCACTCAGGCTCACTCAGACTCAGGTGAAGCCGTGAGTCTGAGTCTCTAGTGAGTCCAGCTGAGTAATATGTTGGTGAATTTCAGTCTGAGTGAGTCCGGCTGAGAAAATGTTTAGTGAGTCTGAGTCCGAGTGAGTCCGGTTGAGGAAAATTTTGGTGAGTCTGAGTCCGAGTGAGCTCTCAGAGCCAAATATATTCCTTGAGTCAGTCTCAGTGAGCTGCAATTATTTGGCCGACCTATGCTCGCAACCTACTCTTAATAAAAATTAAAAATTTATTGCGTCGTTACGCAATTTTGAATGTCCACTTGATCTTGCTTACTTGGTTTATTTATTTATTTATTTATTTATTTATTTATTTATTTATTTATTTATTTATTTATTTATTTATTTAACTGTTTGCGTGCTTACTTGGGATTTTACCTGCGAAAACTGCGTATGGGCTATGAAAGATGTTACTTCTGTTTCTCTAAAGGGCTCTAAGACCTTAATAAACGGAGGTTATTGCTTACTCCTGCATCAAAATGCGCCTAGCGTGACATATAGTCGAAACCTAGGCAAAGGAAACGTTCTCAACTTTATGTCGTTAATCGCAGTTTCCGTTTTTCTCTCTGTTCTTGATCGTTGCAAAGGCACACACTTAAGAAAGCTCTGAACAATATATGTGTGGCATTAAGGTTCTTCGATAAGTTTCTGACTTGCACCACTCACCCTTGTCGCCTCTCTCCTCCTCTAATCTTCCTCCTATATGGAGAGCCACTGGCGCCTTCAAAATTTCTCAAAATGCGCGTAGAAACAATTAACTTCTAGTTTGCGCCATACTATATTTTTATCGGTGCTTGCCTTCAAATTTTATATCGTGCAATAATTTTTTACGTGAATTGGTTGGTGTAAACCTTACTACATGAAAAAAAAGAGAGAAAAAAAATAAAGATACATCGGAAGCTCAGGCAAAGGAATAAACACGCCCCGCTAACTCGCCGAAATCGCACACGAAACCACGCGGGAAAGAGCACGAAATACTGCGACAAAGGATTGCGCTGGTTCAAAGCCTCCCGTCTGAGGTCTCCCACTCACGCAGCGGACATATGTTCAGTGCTCGTCACTGACTTATTCGTCTTGTTTTTTTAACTGTATCGTATTTGTTCTAGTACGTACTATCGCGCTCAGTATGAGCTACATCACGCGAGCGCGTGGCCGAGCGCTCTGCAAGGTTGTACAGTGGCGCCGATTTCGGCATATTTTCGAGTTATCGGGAGAGAGTATGGCTGCTCGGGCGAGCGCGTATCGCCCCCACTTGCTTGCTTTCACCCGCGAAGTTATCATTTTCTAAGCTGATATCACCGCAGGGCAAAACGAGGGCGAGGGAGAACGCGTGTAGGCGATGCGCGCTCGCAGGAACAGACAAACTCTCTCCCAGTAACTCGAAAATATGCCAAGATCGGCGTCACTGTGCAACCTTGCAGAGCACTCGGCCACGCGCTCGCGGAATGTAGCTCATACTGAGCGCGATAGTACATAAATAAATCACCATTCAGGATTACCGGGAAAAGCTTATAGCAGCTATAGGCATTTGGCATTCTATCTGAAGAAGAGGAAAATTCAGAAGCTATCATAAAAAATTGATCAAAATTCAACGCCATTGTAACACTTCTTCCGCCCTTCGAAAGCGTGGTAAAAGAATTTTCCTCGAGATTACGAAGACTTGCGCAAGATATGAGTGGCATAGCGCTGCGCTAATTGCAACGGGTGATGTGGGAGAAAATTTTTTGTGCAGCCGGAGAAGTGGGACGTATGTATCCCGCTGTCGCACAAAGGGTTAAAGGAGGAAGCTATTACGGCCAATGTTCCGATGCCGTTTTGTAATAATTGTGCCTACACGAAGGGGAGAGGGCACCATTAAATATGGCTTCGCCACAACAAGGGTCTTTATGGGGAGAAGCCTACTTGCGCAAGTCACTTCGTCTTACAGGAAATCTGCACAGCAGATTACAGGTATCTGCACAGCATCCCAGCTAAATTTTCAAAGCTCTTAAAGAAATGTGCACTGCATTTATTACATTTCATTACTCGGTCATCAATTTTATCTGCCTCCAGAGTAATTTTATGCACAAATCATTTGCAATATCAAGTACCTTAATTAAGTTCCTTTAACATTTGAATTAACGGCATATAGTTCCGACAGAAAAACTATTATTACCTCCTAAAAAATGCAATTTAATCTATTTCCATGCGCTACTTAGGGCGCAATCATCTTAGCGCGATAACGTTAATGAGCCCGTGTTGCAGAAGATGCGGTGTTGGCGTCGGCGGCGTTGTCCGTGAGTGGAAAATCTCGATGAATGCAAAGATGAAAAACTCAGAGGGTCCCTTATGCATTCACTTAAGACAACCCGAAGGCGAAAGCCATCTTCTTTTCCTTCTCAGCCGATGCATTGATCCTGCCCCGCCACCCTCAGAAAATCTTTGTGCACCTAGTGTGATTTTGCACTGCCTCTAGGATCAGAGGCACGTCACCTGGTTTTGCACTGCCTCCGTGATCGGCACACCTTTGACCAAGCTACGATACGTCACGTGACCTTACGCGACGTCATGCCAAAATTCGTGACGTCATGATGACGTCACAAATTTTAGCGATCTGAGGCGTCATTATGGCGTCATATGGTGACGTCATCACGTGATGATGATTTTTTGCATCACTGGTGTTGCACCCGATGCCGCGGGACGCCGACGCCGACAGTCAATTTGTGCGTTTTATGAGGCACCTAAGGCTTTCACCTTAAAGGGCGCCTCACCAGGCCACATATCAAACTTTAGTTGGACGCTGGAAGTTGTTGTGTGTCGAATGAAGAGCATTATGCCGCAAGAATTTTTCAAATTGGTTTATTACGAGCTCAGAAAAACAACAATTTGTAGCGGCACGAAACCATGATGCGAGGAGGCGAGCTTCAGACCCTTGCTACTCGCCCCGTGTAGCCTTCGCAAGCCAAATCCCTTACCTGGCCTCTTCGGCATCGGAGCCGGAGGATCACATGACGCATACGCATCAACACCATGGATGCTCACGTGCGCATGACGTGCCCGAGTCAAATCGAGCGCGCGATCGGCGTTGCACGGCCGCTACCATTTTTTTTTTAGCGGCCGTGGGCGTTGTGTCGGTGTTCTCTGTGGTGTACTGCCTGTTTCTGCGGGACGGGCATGACAGCTGCGACATTTGTACGGGCACGAGGCTAGCGATATCAAGAGCCAGTGCAGCATGAAGATTTAGGTAGACGCAGGAGGATAAATGAGCCTAATGAGCGCTGGAACGGGGTTGAAAATTACACAGTTGCGTTGTCAGGGCTGGCGTCTGCTCGACGCGCAAACCACGAGAACACGAACGCATGCCAAACGGAGGCGGATTAGTCCCGCATCCCGCTGCGATTCGCAGTAAAAAAGAAAAAAAAACTACTCGCACACATTCCGTTTGTGTGTCTTATTATTTCTCTCAAATTTCATTAATCTATTCAATCAACAAATTACACAAGCTACACATTTCACGTAAAATAATTGTTGTGGTGTCACGTGGGCGACGTCAGAGCACAGATGTCTACGTAGGGCCATTCTTAGTAGCACGTCATACCATACTTCTTTGGGCGCGCGCCCGCGAGACGAAGGGAAAGCGGTGTTCAGCTTGAAATGTGACCTACTTCCGCGGCGCGTAGCTTTGCAAATTCTGGAAGACGTGATTGTGAACGGCCAGCGTATGCATTGCGCTGGTCAGCTCAAAATGATCAGACCTGGTGAGGGACCCTTTAAAAGCCAGGGTTCGAGCCTGAGTCAAACCGAGGCCATCTGCGTGGCAGCCATGTATTCTACAACAGAGCCACACCAGTGCTTGAAACTGCTTCGGAAAAACACCCTACACGGGCGTCACGTCAGGCGAGGAGTCAAGTTAACAGATGCATTAACGTGTGACAGAAGCGCGGAATTGCCCGAGGCGTCACGCCCGTGAACTGCGTAACAAGTGGATGGCTTAAAGTAGAGTGACTGCATATGCTCCCTACGGGAGCCTGTGGTAGCATATACCGGGACACTAGCTTAAAGCTGCCCACCTATTACGAAGGCCTCGGCCACACTTAATTATTTCTAAAATGTATGTGACAGAGATTGTGACGTTCTACAACTTTTCCGTGTAAACAACTGCCATGAAGCTGATCATTAAAAGTTAATTAGCAATAATTTGTTAATTACGCTTTCCTGTGAAGCTATAGCAGAGGCAAAGTATTTCCGCCTCGACGTGGGGTCATTTTGAGAAGACAACAGGTACCTCGACGTCAGCTTTTGTACATGACAGCTGATGACGAGGATCTTGATTTGACAGCGTTGGATGGCAAAGAAGATGAAGACATAAGACTTGTGGGCATTTTCTCGTCTATTCCTCGTATTCTGCCACAGAATTCTCCTGACGCCACAATTTGTAGTATGAGTTGAGATTGTTAAAATTATGATTTATTATGGTGACATTTCAACGCGCACAAGACAAGGACGCTGCGTAGGGGACAACCAAGCACTGGCTTCTCCCCTGCACTGTGTCCTCTACTATTGGCCTCGAGATCTTGGAGTGACGCCCTCTCGCGTGTGACGTCAGAGCGAGGACTCCGCTCTCAACCGCGCTGCAGCAGCCGCTGTTCCTGTACGCGGATCGTCTGCTTCAGGCGGGAACATTGTCGAACGAACAGCCTCGCGACGGTCAACTAACGCCTACAACGAATGTTTTCGAGTGTAATCTTGAACTTGTTTTAGTTGCGGCCCAATCGGCAGGGCCAAGAAATCCCCCGGATGCCACCGATCGCATGGCTGGTAAGAAAGTGAAACCATGTGTGAGTGTTCTCGCTCGTTATCGTGTTTTTGCCGTACGATACTAATTAGTTTGGGTGTTTCTCTCGATATTTCAGTAAGCGTTCCGTTCTCTAGCATCTACAAGTATGTAGATAAAGCTTGTGAAAGGTCGCGGTGCCTCATCGAGGGCGAGGCGGTGTACGACGCAGGCCACGTTGTTAAATGCGCGGTCGAGGCCGTCAACGGAGATCGCATCATCGTCGCAGCTCTCGTCCTGCAAACAAGTGCGCAAGTGCCGCCTTGTTGCGCACCCTCCTGCCGATGACCATGATCGCAGTTTGTCCCGTAATGTTGGTTCAGTGAGAACGATATTACGTCGTAGTTCATACTATTAATACCGCACAGGGCTGTCGCATGGGTATTAGAATATAACAAATAGTTAATCGCTGATTATACCACGCACAGGGCCACAGAGATTAACGTGGCAAAGGCAAGCTGGGTGCAGTTTCAAGCCACGTAGCCTAACGAAAAGCTTAAAGAGCTCCGCTTTTTAAAAAGTGTCTGCACTGCCTCAGGTGAAAACTTTTAGAGAATGTGCACTACACAGCAGCAACAGGTTTCGCTTATGACTTTATGATAATCACTCTGCTAGGCGCGCGCTTGTCTTTATAAGTAAAATACGTATGTACACCATCCAAATGCAGCCGTAGTCTCAGATATCCTGCGCCGCTCAGCTGAGCTCACGAGGCGCGCTTACGTGCGAGGCGATTCGGAGGAGGCGTCGTCGGCTCCTTGTCTAGGGGCCTTCGCGGCAGGTTGTGGGACGGCACCGCACCTGGTGTAAGTCGCCTATGCTTATAGCCTGCGTGCAATAAACGGCTGAAGTATTGGCGAGGCGCTTAAACGTGGTCACAAGCTTACCTAAGAGTGGCGCGTACGGTGGGTAGCAGAAGTCACTGTCTGCCAAGTGATTGCTGCACACGGTCGATGAAGGCGTGGGGCGCATTCCCATTCTTAGCTTGACGATGCACTCCTTCTTCAGCTTCGGGTCCTTAGAGTAGTTGTGAAAGCTAACGCCTTTTTCACGAGCGGACGAAGTACACTGAGGCACAGAGCAATACTTCACCATTGCGCAGAACTCTCCGCGGAGACAAGTGGCCGCAGTTCTAAGAAACAAAGAGCTGTAGTTCTAAATTAGTGTTAAAAGCAGTCCCGTGGTTGTTCGAACAGCGTCAGTAGCCACCATACGCAGGATAACAATTGAACTGCTTTTTTGTTGAGATTTACCACAACGGTGGTTTCAACACAGCGCTGGGCCTATGTAGCAGACGAAAGCGCGCGAATCCCCGCTCTGACGTCATACAGGCGCCGTTCGCAGCGCCGCCATCGGTCGCACACCAGGCCAATTGTGCGCGGCGCTGAAATTTCACCATGAATAGGTAACCAACTCGTTCAACCTTCTGTTCTACGGCAAATGATTTATCAGCCCGACTTTTGACCAAGCCACCTGATTGCTAAGTGCCAATCATCCTTGGAATATCATGGTCATAATTATTATTTCCCCTATATGGTATAAGCCCCTATTCAAGGAGAACAAGAACAAGAAGAAGGAGTAGAAGATGTGCCACGCCTTCCGCTAATAGGATTGTTGGACGCACATTTTATTGCTCGCAGAACGGGTTATCTTCTCAAAAATAAAACAAACAAGGGGAGTTCCTCAAGGGTCAGTTCTCTCGCCCATTTTATTCAACATATTACTAAGTTCGATTCCGTCGCGTAACGACGTGCAAGTGTATGTATACGCGGATGATATTGCATTCTTTGCATCCTCCAGTGATGTACATTCGCTGTACAACATTCTACAGTCATATTTGAATGAGATCGAAATATGGCTTAATGACCTGAATTTGTCTCTGAATGTTAACAAAGGTGCTCTTCTTGCTTTTCCATTGGCTTTCCCCGTGCATATCGCACTTATGTACGGCCAGGCCTTTATTCCACAGGTCGATTCATTAAAATATTTGGGTATAATATAGACGCCTAATCTTAATTGGAGCTCGCACATTGAGTACATTGCAGCTAAAGGTTCACGTGCAATTGGATTATTAAGACGAATCAGCAGCACTCGTTTTGGAATGCGTAGAAAAACATTGTTAATGATCTATTGCATGTATGTACGTCCAATATTAGAGTTTGGATGCATTTTGTTCCGTGGGCGACCTGCTTATAAATTACGCCCCCTTCTAACTATAGAACGTGAGGCGTTACGTTTATGTCTCGGACTTCCAAAATTTGTAGCTAATAATATACTTTACCATGAAACAAACCTGCCATGTCTTCAAACTAGGTTTTAGAATTTTAACAGTTCAAACATTTCTAAACATATATGCCTCCCAACACAGACGCTCCCAATATGTATTTCTCAGGGAGCCGTCTACATTTTTTGAAAGTGAATGGTCTCGACTGCATCGCCCTCAAATAATTTTCGTGCAAAAGCTCCTGGAGCCATTACAAGTGACATTTAGTGATATAATATACCCAAACGCACTCACTGAAAAAGAACGAAAATATTAAAACAAGAGTTCGAGGCTCTTTTAAATCAATTTTCTACGTTATTACGGTCTACATTTACCCACGTAATTAAAAATTATGCTACACCGATGAACTATGCAAAGATATTTGGGCTACATACTGTGTCATTATTTCGGTTCCCTAGCACGAAGGCGGTATAAATACTGCGATGAACTCGAATGAAAGCCTACTTTATGCTCATCATCACGCGCCACAGGTTCGTGAGCCGCCCCTTAAGCTTTGCCTCGTATGGGTAGAGGCGACTATACAGCGAGGGCGTGGGGAATGTGCGTGCCTGTAATAATCGCCATGTTATCGACGGTGCAGGGACCAAAGCTTCTCCCAGAGACGGGCCTCACCAGGAGGGAACGAGCCTCCCTGCTGCGACTGCGGACCGGCTGTGTGTGGACCGCGGCCCGCCGCTACCTGAAGGGTCGCTGCGCCTCCCCGGCCTGCAGCCGCTGCGGCGACCCCGAGACCCTCGAGCACCTCCTTTGTACCTGCCCCGGATTGGCAAAGGAACGCTCGACAGTCACCACAGCCTACCGGATAACACACAGCAGTAATAGAATATGATGACATATTTCCAAAAAATGCTAAGTTATTGCCCATTAGATATTTAAATGGGTTGTTGGAAGACCACCTTAAAAACGTACAGATAAATTCAGTAATAGCCACAGATGCTTCTGTTACTGATGAGAAGGCAGGGGTGGGAATTTATTCAGCAGCACTAAATTGATCATTTTCCCTTCGTTTGCCCGACTTCACACCAATATTCCAGGCAGAATTAATCGCAATTATTCTTGCTTTGCGGAAACTCCCAGTACATATCTCTTCAGCAGTTATATTAACGGATTCCTTGTCTGTGTGTACGGCATTAGCAGTGCCACAGCCGTCGAGCTGCCTAACAGAACTTTTCTCATATATGCCCAATCACGTACGGCACGTCCGGTTGGTTTGGGTACCAGGCCACACTGGACTGATATTAAATGAAGCGGCGGACACTCTGGCGGCAGCATCCCTCAAAGGACCGGTCATAAATATTCTGAGGCCGTCTTCTAATAACACGATCGCACGATTCTGAAATTTTTGTATGCAAGAAGAACGTACTAATTCTTCTGTCCTAAACAATACAGATTTTCAGCACCTTAGGTTTTCGTGGAATAGCACATGGTGTAGTACAAGGCAATTTGAAGTAACGTTAACTAGACTGCGATGCAGAATACCGTCACTAAATTTTTATTTACACAGGCTTGGTTTCATTCCTTCCCCTAACTGTAATTATTGTAATCAAGCAGAAACAATAGAGCACTACTTCACAGAATGTCGAAGATACCAAAGCATAAGGCAAATATTTCTAAAACCTCCTTTTCAAAAACTTGGCCTTGAGCTTTCCACATCGGCGTTACTCTCCCTGGGGGCGTCAGCACTAGGGCAATGCAACAGGGGCATATATGATGCCATATTCATTTATATTAAAGAAACAAAGAGGCTGCCATGTTAATATTATAATTAGATATATCATTTCATTCCCTTACTTAAATTTCTGTAATTACTTATTTATTTAATTCTATTATTTAACACTCGTTTAATTAACATTCCATTTAAAAAAAAGGAAAAAATCAAAATTGCCCCAACATTTTTTTATTTTTTATTTTTATTTTTTTACTATAAATTATCTTTTCGCATATTCCTTTTATTTTATTTTTTCACAAAGTCTACTGCCGCACGCTTCGTGGCCGATCCCCCGTAGTGGGTTGAGCTATACCCTTAAGGAACCAACCAGCCAACCAAGTTAGACGATGATTTACTTCGATTGGGCATAGATAACATAATTGCCATTGATGCATCCATGTGTGAAGAGAAAGCGGGAGTGGGCATATTTTCAGAGGCTTTATCATGGTCGTACTCCTTGCGCCTCCCAGGTTATACTCTCATATTCGAAGCCGAGGTCCTAGCAATTATATTAGCCCGTCGAAAACTACCAGTAAATGAGTCATCAGTTGTTATAGTTACTGATTCGCTGACAGTATGTACATCTTTATCTTCTACTGCTTCTGAGTCCCCTGTTCTGAATACATTCACTTCCTTAATCCCAAAAAGTTGCGTAGCGTGCGGTTGCTATGGGTTCCAGGTCACTGTGGCATACTAATAAACGAGATAGCAGATAATCTCGCACGGTGGTCGCTGGGTGGTCCTATTTTGTCCATTGCGCCTGACACAGTTTTAGGGGCGAAGCTCCTTATGCCGTTGGTGGCGCTTGCTCCATATATATATATATATATATATATATATATATATATATATATATATATATTATATATATATATATATATATATATATATATATATATATATATATATATATATATATATATATATATATATATATATATATATAATATATATATATATATATATATATCGGTCCCTACCACTGCAAGTGGCCTTTCTTCAAAACTGCTGCCGAAATACGAAGGCCCATACCGGGTCGTCGAGCGCACATCCCCGGTCAACTACTTGATCGAACCCATCGAACCAGCTTCGGACATGCGCCGTCGAGGCGCGACATTGTCAACGTGGAGCGCCTCAAGGCCTACTAGGACCCACTCATAGTGACGAGTTGTTAGGTCGCCGGACGGCTCCCTTTTCGTACCCGGGGTAATTGTAGAGAAGCCTTGGACATGGTAATGGGTTACCCTCTCCAGCGCCTCTAGTGGGTCGTCCTCTTTGGTGCTTGAAGAAGAACGCCGCTCGCGCAGGGAGTTCGTGCCTTGCCGTGACTGTCGCCATTACTCATTGTCGTTGGAGTGCTGTCTATTAAACACCTTAACAATATATATATATATATATATATATATATATATATATATATGTATATATATATATATATATATATATATATATATATATATATATATATATATATATATATATATATATATATATATATATATATATATATATATATATATATATATAATATCGCTAGATGGTGCTAGTTTTAGTATAGTTCCAAAGGAACCAAAGGAATTGGTTGGAGAAGGCGGAAAAGAGGCTAGAAGATGAGGTAGAAGAAGCCAGGAGGAATGTAAATAAAATGGCTGAAAGCAAACTGCTTTCGTTGGAACTTTGCATGCCCACGTAGACGATGTGGAACGGGACCCCATACTTACTGCGGTGGACGTTCTCTGTCTTACTGAGACGTGGAGCGCCAAAAGACCGTATATTAAAGGATACGTTCCAGTCGTGTGCATCGATGATGCAGAGCGTCCTGCAGTTGATGTGGCCGTATATGTCAAACAAACAGAAAAGGCACAAGATCTGAAACTGCTACCAACGACACAGAGCCACAACGGTGAATATGCTGCAACCGATTTTGACGGATGCATCATCATGACCATGTACCTTGCACCCAATTTGTCGAGTGGGAATATCAAGACATTCATTGACACGGCATTGTGTAATTATGACAAGTACAAGAATAGACCGTTTGTATTAGTTGGTGACCTGAATGTCGATATTACCGAAAAGAACAATGAGTGGTTAATAGAACATATGGCAGCCAAATATGCTCTCACGTGCACAGGAGTCGCGCAGAAAAGCGGAATTTGAGGTTCACTCAGTTGAACAAAAGTCGATGTCGCCTTGGTGGAATGATGACTGCACTCGGGATTACAGGCGTAGAAAAGCCGCCTGGAAGAAGCTACTACACAATCAATGCCCTAAAAACTGGTCAGATTATAAATTCATTGCAGGTACATTTAAACGTACAGTCGCGAAAGCGAAAGTGGAGTATGACGAAAAGCATTTTGAATTTCTTTCGAAATCAAATAACAAAAGAGCACTATTTGGCTTTCTCAGACATAAAAAACTAATTCCTCAATCAGTAAATATTGAATCCATAATTTTATCGCCACAGGAATTGACGCAATCATTGGAGAGCATGTAGTATAGTGTAGCAAGGGGGTGGGAAAGGGAAGTGAGCGTAAGGAGGAGAGATGTGATGGTGAGCAGGAAGTAAAGGAGGAGGGGAAAGTAAAGCGTAGCACAGAAAAGATGAGAAATAGAGAGAAAGAAATGCAGAAAGAAAAAAGAGAATCGTGAGGAAATGCGAATGCATTTCTTGCGCCGAGAGTACACGGCGTAGTAATTTTAATGGCGTAAATTTACACTTCTTGCTAGGGGTACCGTTGCCGTCAGACATTCGCCTTCACCGATTTCTGCCATCGCCTTGAGAGGCGCCCAGCCAGCGAACGATCGAGAGTGAGGCGCGCGCTTCACTCCATTTATATATACGTGCGAGCGAGCGGACGGGAGAGTGGGGCGCCGGGAGGAGAGAGAGCGAACGGCGAGAGAAGGAGCGGCGAAGCACTGCACCTACCCTCTCCTACACTCTCTCCACACACGCGGGAGCTCCGCCGAGCTCCCGCGATGCGAGCGCCCTCACACGCCAGACCGCGCTCCTCCTCTCCACTCACTCTCAGCTACTCCGCCCACACCACCTGTTCCGGTTGCTAGGGGCGAGGATAAGCGCGCACGCCCGCAGCTGTTGCTATGGGAGAGGGAGTGAGAGCGGAGAGATAACACCTGCCGGCGCGCGGACACCGACAGACGCCTGACATGCCCCGACTAAGAAATGCATTCGCATTTAAAAAAAAAGAGGAGAGACAGACAGAACATCAACTAAAGAGAGGAAAAACAAAGAAAAAGGAAGCAAGCATGGCGTCGTCTAGTGACCAGATACCGCACCACCTGGTCAAGCCGCGCATGCGCAGTAGCCAGCCACGCCCACCGACGAAGACATCGCGCGCAACCTCCGCTGCGTACTCCCGGGAAGGAAGCCGCGCATCTCGAAGCTAGACGTGTCGGTCGACGGGGGGTGCGAGCGGCGACGGGACCACTGCTTGGCTATGCCAAGCTTTGCGCGACTTAGTGCAAACTGCCCGCAATTTTTTTTTTTCTGCCACCGTGGTTAGGACCCTCAAAACAGCAACAAGAATGTCGACTGTATGGCATTTTGACACTAGTGAAAACAAACACACAAAGACACGAACACGACGACATGGCCGCCCATGTCGTCGTGTTCGTATCTTTGTTGTGTGTGTTGTTTTCACTAGCGGCAAAATGTCATTAAGTAAGGAATACCAACTAGGCCAAGAAAAAGTTCTCCTCAAGAATGTCAACTCCGCCAGTTGGCGCCTCGGTGCAACAGCAAACAATTAATAAAATAATTTTTAGAAGACATAAGGCTTCCTTAATTTGATATAAAACGTCTTATATTGCCCCGGGAGAAATGTCTTCTCAGCAGTGCAATTGCGTTTAAAAGTAAAGCCGACTTTTAGGGGACGGGTGTTAGTCTGGCCTTCGTAAGCTGGCATTCCCACTGTGTTGCAGTGTTGGCGATGTCATCGTCGATGTCTCGCGGTAGACTGCACAGTGGTTTTAACGTTGATGGGCACGTTCACAACCTAGCCTTTCATACCAAAGTGGCCTCCGCCGCGTCACCTCTGTGCCATGCGCTGAACAGCTTCGCTGGTCATACACCGTCAAAAAGTGGAATGGTTCCTCAATTGTTAAACTGTAAATATGCGCAAAAGACCCTTTCGCCCGACGAAGTCTCTGCAAGAAGCGCCACAGTGGCGGCCCCCGAGTTTTACGCTTCATACAATGCGGGAAGGACAGCGAGAGAATCGCTGCTTCCTAGTGAACCGCGCGAAATAAATGATAAGCACGAAACGTCACACGCAAAGGTTAGGTGGTTGTGCAAGTGGCGCAATTCGCTGGTGCAAGTGACATTGCTTGCCGTTTTCCACGACAACATACTGCCGACAAACGCCATCATTAAAATTTAATCACTTCTCCGCCACGGCAAGTTTCGGTTTCACGTAACACAGCGACAGCCCCTCCGGCGAAACTGGTGCGCCCGGTTTCGATCGAGCCCTTGAATCGATGACGGATATGTCAAATTCCTTCCGATCTTTTTTTTTTATTTTTTAAAAATTGAGTAAGCCGGATATAGTAACTTCCTACAGCTTTTCCATTTTAACAACTGCCCTCAAGTTGGTAATTAGGAAGTTATTTAACAAGATCTTGTTAGTCAATCGTTCCAGTGTAATTTAACACCAGCAAAATATTTCCGCGTCCCTGTAGAGTGTGTCTGCGAAGGCGACAGGCGCCTCACTGTCATAGCTATGTGACAAGATAGCTGATGATTGAGATCTGGATGGAACACCGATGGACGACGAAGACGAAGACTTGGGACTCGGCGGCGATTTCTTGGCCAGTCTACCCCAAGTAGAAGAAGAAGGAGACGAACGATCTCCCACGCCTTCTACGCCTTCCACCAGTTAGTGAATGGCCAGCTTTTCCCAAAGAAATGGCTCTACCTCAGACTCCTCGTCGTTTCTCGAACGCGCCCCCACTCTCCACCCGACCGGTGGAAGCCGCTCCCTTGAAAAGCGACGGCGGCACCGAGCTGGCAGAAGCAGCGTCGCAGCCGTGCTCTCGGGAGTCTTCGGTGACCCTGCCTCCTACACCAACAGCTGCAGTCACCGAAAGGCACACTTCCAGGACCGCGGTCACAAAGGTCGAAGAACTTGCCACGCCCACTTCCTCCGAAAGTGATGCGTCACGTTCCTACTCTGGAATGTCTGCATTCTCTCTTTGCTTGCCAGAATTTGCAGCCTCCAGCGGGAATGCCGTCACAGAGGAAGCAAGAGCTGCCGAAGAAGTGATTGTGATCAGCACCTTCGAAGCCTCCGAAGCCGAGCAAGAAGAGGACGGCGAGATTTTCATCGTGTCGGACGCCTCTTCGGACGTGCTTCCAGAAGTGATTCCCACTCACGTCAAATGCCCGGAGGATAGCTGGTCACGGAGCTGCGGAGAAACCACCTTGAAGGAGGGTGACGTGGAGCTGGCAGAGCTGATCACCTTGCCCTTTGCGCAGATCACGGAGCCCCTCGAAATGCCGCGGAAACCATCGGTGGGGCCGGTGACGGCAGCACTCGACGTGCAGGAAGGACAGGTCGAGCAGTCGCTTCCGGGCTACGCCGTCTGCCCTTCCGAAGCGGAGAGTTCATTGCCAAAGCCGGAAGACCATCTCCAGGCACCGGACACACCCGAAACTCCGGCAACAGCGGAGAGCGGGGAGCTCGGGCAATCTTACGGCTCCGCTCCTGCAATAGACCGTCCATCTGTGGTAGGTTCAGCACGCGACGTCGGAGCTACCTTGCCAGAGGAAGAGGCGCCGTCACCCCCCACAACGAAGTACTTTCTCTCTGTCGTCACCCCCTTAAAGCAGCCACCATCGCAGGCTGCTACAGGTAGTTATGCAGAGGCTGTTGCATAGCTCTCTGGAAAGCCACTTCCACCTGTGACAACTTCGGAGCACTTGCTTCCCTAATGTGGCAAGCACGACACTGGGAAAGTTTGTGTTGTAGAAAAGGCTGCAACGACACCCGTGCACAACGCTGAGCTCGATGAGAACCCTAGCGATGTGGTCGTGACTTCCTCCTACAACTTGAGGGAGAAACGAAGGTCCACGGGGAAGGAACGTAAAGGAATAGTTTTGCATTATAGCGCCCCCCATAACGTCATGTTTATTCCTTGTTTTGTGCCGCCACTGGCACCCTCTGCTTTATTTATTGATACTAATTAAATATTTCTGATCGCGTGAATGATTCTTCAATCCCTACATCAACCTATTTATTTATTTATTTATTTATTTATTTATCTTTTTATTCATTTTGCTTGCTTGCTATGACGTTTGTTCGTTTCTTTGTTTATTTTCGCGTGTGTTTAACAAGCCAGAACGGCATAGGGGCGATGAGAAACGCCCACTTCTGGTTCTCGAATTTGCTGCCAACGCTCGCCCTTTCCCTTTATTCAAATATTGAGATTTGGTTTATTCATTTTTGCTCAATTATCCAAGGATATAGCATGCAGTAAGCGCCATTTTGTAGAAAGAAGGCTGGTGATCTAATGCTGAAGGCATAATAATCGCGTAATGTATTGGATTGGCCTTTATATACAAAGCATTTTCTTACCGACTGTGAACTTTCACTATAAGGGCGTGATCGGGAGTGCTGGCGCGCGAGCTATCTCGCCAGACATCAGCAAACGGCTCGTATACCCTTCTACGCGCTGAGATCTCACCGCTTCGTGCTGTGAGCACTGATACGACAAACTGCACGAAAACCGCTTCTCTCCCGGGAGCGGCCGTATTCCAATACACCAGCGTTTTGTCGTAGGGATGGTCGATTAAAACTTTTAATCGATTAATCATTAATCGCTAATCGATTTAGCATTTAATCGATTAATTGCTTTCGGTAGAAACTTTTAATCGATTAAATCGATTAATCGACATTTTTAATGGGTGCTTTAAAATCGATATCGCTTTGTTTCAGAGGCATCGTTCGTGTTTAATACGGGCCCAAATCTTTTTATTAGACGCGTTGACGATCCAAAATTCCCACTTTCGAAGGTGTCGACGAAGGGCTCCTTTTGTCCAGTGTGCGAAAATTCGCACTTTCGCACACTGGACACAAGAGGCCTGTCGTCGTTGGTTGATGTCGCGGATTCAACAATCTGTGGCCATCATCCCTGGACTATTCGGCAGCAGGTCGTATTTTCTCGAAGCCTGCCTACTCGAGCTCATCGAAACCGGAGGCGCGTTCGTGGACCACACTGGTTGGAAAGTCGCAGTTGAAATATGCAGTGCGCGGAGGGTGAGGAAATCCCAGAAAGGTAAAAGAGACGCGAGGAGAAATTAAATAAGACGCTCGCTCTAGTAAGCAAGGCATCTTTTCTCTGTTTGTCGGTTAGACATTGTGGAAGCCCTACATACTATATATTGCGGACTGACGCGATCTTTTTCTTGAGGTCACCTATGCAGAGATTACACAGAAATATACTGGCCTCAAACAGACCATCCGTACAGGCAAGCGTGAAGCGGAAGAAGGAAACATTTAGGGCTCGTTTTTCTTTTTGTTAGACACTATAATAATGAGAACTAACGAATATTGCCAAGAAAAGTATAGGAGGTGTTATTTGTAATAATTGGGATATAATCTGAAGAAAGTAAAGTGGACGGAAAGATAACTTGTCGCCGGAAGGGACCGAACCTGCGACTTCGAATAACGCGTCCGATGCTCTACCACTGAGCTACGGCAGCGGTCATCCCCCCGTCCACTTCATAGGGTATACGTGTGCATTTTAACACGAAAGTGTTTTATGTCGGGATCCACCACGGCTCCACTGACGCATTTCCGTCACGGATATGACGTTGTAAAATATAAAGACTCACATATGGCAAAGAAAAAACTATAAGAAAAAGTTCCGTCACTGGGAGTCGAACTTACGACGTCTCGATCGCCAGCGCGCAGCGCGAAACGACTCCGCCACAGACGGCATGTTCTCTGCTATGCTAACGGCGGGCTATTTATGTACACCATTTGCCGGTGGCGATACTCAGAGACCGGCGTTACAGCGTGTTTTCGTTATCACTAGCGAGATGGCGCGAAGGGCTCGAAGAGCGTAGACTCTAGAAGAGCGCGCTTCAAAAGTCGTCCCCCACACGGATTAGCGCGCGCCTCAACAGGGCGTGGTCGCTCGTGCTAAAGCTCGTGCGGGCGCTTATCTCGCGATCTCGGTGGTCTGTACGTCTTGCGCTCTGCCTGCAAGTTTCCGTTGAGAACCTGAAGGTCACCTCGCTGACTGCAGCGGGCGCTTTTGCGAAAGCAGCGCGCTGCTCACACAGAATAATAGTTACAACTGTGACAGTTCGCGCTCATCCTGTGTATTTCGTCCGCGCGTCCTTTCTGCTTGAGCAGCGCATTGCATGTTTCGAGCGGCTTGCCGTTCTTCGCGTAACATGATAATTTGATGCTGTAGCATTCATTCCTTCGCGCTTGGCGCGAAAGAATGCACAACAAACGCTCAACTACGTCTATGAAGACACGTTTCACTTTCGTGTTATACCGATTGTTATGGCAGAGGGATCAGCCATGTTTTTTGAAATCTAGGAGTATTAGTCAGCGCCGATCGCAGCCATGGCGGCGAGTGTGGAACACTCTTTTTCTGCCTTTTGGCGTCACCTAGCAAGTAATCTTTTTACGAGCTGGCAGCTGACCAATAATCCCTCGCATACTACCTGAAGGCATCAAGTCTGTGAGAACGAGACCCTCGCTATGACTGAAGGAAAGAAGATTACTTTTAGGGGCTCGTTTTTCTTTGTTAGACACAATATTAATTAGAACTAACAGACAATAATGCGAAGGAAAGTATAGGGGATGTTAAGGGTGTATGACAAAGAAAAACGAGCCCCTAAAAGTCACCTTCTTTCCTTCATTCATAGCGAAGGTCTCGTTCTGGCAGACTTGGTGCCTTCATGTAGTATGCGAGGGATTATTGGTCAGCTGCCAGCTCGTAAAAAAAGGTCACTTGCTACGTGACGCCAAAAGGCAGAAAAGAGTGTTCACACTCGCCGCCATGGTTGCGATCGGCGCTGACTAACATTCTTAGGTTTAAATGCACATGTGTACCCTATGACGGGAGGATGACCGCCGCCGCGGCTCAGTGGTAGAGCATCGGACGCGTTATTCAAAGGTCGCAAGTTCGGTCCCTGCCGGCGGCAAGTTATCTTTTCGTCCACTTTACTTTCTTCACATTGACATCCCAATTATTACAGACAAAATCCTCTATACTTTCCTTGACATTATTGCCTGTTAGTTCTAAATAATATTGCGGGAAATAGAGTGACATGAGTTTCTGCCTCCCGGCTAGAAAAAACAGCAGCTGCGCCAGTATACTCCGCACATAGGTCGCAAACTCACTCATGAGTCGACTCACTCAGACTCACTCAGACAGATCGAGCCATGAGTCGGAGTCTGAGTGAGTCCACATGAGTAATATTTTGGTGAGCTTCAGTCCGAGTGAGTCCGGTTGAGAAAAATCTTAGTGAATCTGAGTCCGAGTGAGTGCGGTAGCGGAATATTTTGGTGACTCTGAGTCCGGTGAGCCCTAAGCGCAAAATATATTTCTTTAGTGAGTCTGAGTGAGCTCCACACTTTTTTGCCGACCTATTGTTATATGTACACAACTTCAGCGTCACTAGCACCCTTATGTCGGCTCACGCTTATACTCCCGCTGACTCACACTTCAAAGCACTAGCGTTCATACACCAGCTCTATATTTATTAATTAGAGGCGTGAGTTACGTAAAAGGGGGGGGGGGGGCAGGTTGACCTCCACCCGCAAACTCTTTCACAGGAAGTTCTTGATCAAAAAATCTCGTGTGAGTCACCTCTTTCAATAAGAATGTCCATACTGGATTGCGACTACTCATAACATATTTGAAGGTACGAGATCAAAAGGCGCCAAGTCGAGCGCCAATTTACGAGATATTGGTGTTAAAGAGCAGTGACACCATGATAGAAGAAGCCAATTATACGCTAACGGACTCATGAGTCGACTCACTCAGACTCAGATAGAGCCGTGAGTGTGAGTCTGAGTGATGTTGGTGAGTTTGAGCCCGAGTGAGTCCGGCTAAGAAACATTTCAGTGAGTCCGAGTCCGAGTGAGTTCGGTTGAGAAAGTTTTGGTAGTCTGAGTCCGAGTGAGCTCAAAGGGCAAAATATATTTCATGAGTGAGTCTGAGTGAGCTCCACATTTTTGCCGACCTATGCTCCGCAGGTTTTACCTGCTCTTTGCCGTAACACGGCGCCACTCACACCTTTTCAATCGTGCGTACATCCTGAACTGTGAGCGCTATCTAGTGTACCAGACATTACGACATAAATTGCGCGACAGTCCTTTCTTGTCACATCAGAAGACGGGGGCCTCTAGCTGAAAGCTGTATTTCTCCCTAAATACGCGACCATGCAGTATTACTAAGAGCTTCAAGGTCACTTCTTCAGTAATAATGCACTGGATGCTAGACGTTCGGTAAACCGACGCGTAAAGTTGCGGATTACATAAAGGGTCGATAAGACCCATTTCACAATTCGCGAGTGCGCATTCCTGCGCTACATTTTCTCTCAACTAATGGCAGCAACTTTCGTGCTTCAAGTGGAGACGAGGTCGTAGTTGCGCGTGCTGGCGTTTGTCTATTATGCGCGTTCGTGTCAAGAAAGCCGAGTCTACACTTTCCGCGTCCCAGCGCAAGCAAACCGCGCTTGAACACTCTGTTTGAAGAAGTGACTAGCTGCCATTAATTGAGCTAACTACATCGTAGGAAAGTTAGCTCAACAATTATGAAAATGGTATATATACCCTATAGACGGACAGTTGGGCTAGTTGTTACAGCATAATAAAATATGGTTACTAGCGTCCTTCTCCTCTTTACGCTAGCAAACGTGTCTTATTATGTATATACGGATTACCTAATCATCTCCCCATCATCGTACTTCATCACTCTTTTTCCCCCGTTGCGTTTTCCCCGGCGCAGAGTAGCAGGCAGGGGCGTACAAGCTCAGGCCACCCTCTCTGCCTTGTAATATTATTTCTCTCTCTCTTTCATTGTTAAACAATATTTTATTTGCTAAAGAGTAAAACAGAACGGCACTACGAACAAGTGAGGAAATAAGCAGCACATATTACAATGCCGCACTTACACAAGAATCGAGTAATATCTGAGGGTTGAATAAAATAGAAAGAAAGTTTCGATTGACACTACAGGTGACGAAAACTACTCGTTTATTAAATGTAAGCAGACATGCGTTTATGCGGCAACACGATGAAACAGTGCGGCAAAAAACAAACACGAACAAAATAAGCAACAAGACGATGCGCTGGCACGTATGAAATTTACAGAAAAGAATAAACTTCTCTTTTGAAAGTTGGCGAATCCACGTGCTGCTTACTTGCTCAAAAGTCCCCTTTTCTGTTTTGTTTCATGGGGTTGCTGCTCCGAACCACATGCTTTTTTCTACTGAGCGAAGAAATGTCAGTTGGCCGAGATGCTCGGGCGACAACCGACACATCCTTTGGGTCGCCACACATCCAGCATGCGAAAAAAGGCGCTCGGATGCTACTGACGTCGCAGGAATTGGCAAATACTCCATTGCAACGTCAAACATATGATCTAGGCCAGTTCGCATGCTGTGCCAAGTCTCAAGTGAATTCGGATTGGTGCGGCGATCGACTACAGGGTTACTATAGTATAACTTAAGAGAGCGATTCGTTGGGCAAGTTGGTGATCCATAATGTTACTAACAGCGCAAAAAAAAAAAAGGACGAAGGACCAGGAAGAAACACAGACAAGCGCTGCCTGGTAGCGCTTGTCTGTGTTTCTTCCTGGTCCTTCGTCCTTTTTTTGCGCTGTTAGTAACATTACTATAGTATGTCTTGAACCGAGAAGGCATTTCGTTCATCGGATCCTACTCCAGTGCAACGCAATTGCGTAGAAGTGTGCGATCGACGGCATCCCAAATAGAACCAGAAAAAGTAGTAGTATTCGGCTTTGCAACTTCCTACGTCTAAGGATAGCGTTCAGGGTCTGAGTCTCTGGATAGCGCGCCTCGCAGTCATGCGCTCCGGCCAAGGGGCGAGGTTGGGGGCGGGAGTGGGGGATGCCGTAATTGATTAATCGAATGGTTTTAATCGATTAATTCGATTAATCGAAGGGCACAAATCGATTATGATTAATCGATTAATTGTGGACCTTTAATCGATTAATCGATTAATCGTTCGTCGATTTTACCATCCCTATTTTGTCGGAATACGCGAGGTCGAATAAAAAAGTTAGCTGCTAGCCATAGTTTGTATAACGTTACGACATGTCGCTATAGCATTCACAGCTTCGCTATTTCGTTGAAAAAGATTGTTATCGAAATTTGAGGGACAAATTTTTCTCCCCACCAACTCTCTAATCTACCCCCCTCCCCCCACCCCCACGGCGCCGCCGCCGCCGATCTCATGAACCCCGCGTCGTTCACGCGCCGCCGCCGGTGATAATTGGTCCGGCGCACAGGTCCTACCTTGAAGATACTAATTAACAAATACTTATTTTTGCCTTATTAATTATCAAATTGAAGGCAGTTGTTTTCGTGGGAAAGTTGTAGGAGGTCATAATTCATTCCCTTCCAGAACACCGGGCACACCTAGAGTTACTGTATATATAAAGGTAGCATATACAGTAACTCTAGGCACACCTTGCGTCAGACGCCCCCGTGTGGCAAGAGACGCAGAGGGGTCACTCCACGCACCGCAGTTTAAAAGAAAAAGAAATATCTAAGAGCGTCTGATTCTCCATTGTCGACACTTGCAGCGCGTTGCTCAAGCACAAAGACGTAACAACTGCGACACTTGTTAGTCAACGCTTGCCCTGTGCACGCCTCTGCGTTCTTTTCGGGCTTCCTTCTTTGTGCTTCAGCGGCGCGCTGCAAGTATCGAGCTGCTTCTCGTTCTTCGTGTGACATTCCAAATTCTTGCTATCGCATTCATTGCTTCGCCCTTGCGGGGAAACTGTGGCTTTTTTTATATGGCCCTCAAGTATTCTACCACAGATCCACGCCAGTGCTTCCAACTGCTTCGGAAAAAGACCCTATACGGGCGTCGTGTCGGGACAACGACAATTGTGGTTGCAGCGATGGATATTCGCTTCTATAAGGATGTATTAGACATTGTATATGAGCACCTATGGCTCCACACGCCATAATCAAGCGTTGCTCGAATACGCCGACGACCTCTACTTATGATATGGACATCATCACACCATATCGTGCACTTCATTGCACTAAAACAGGCGTCTCTACTCTAACGTGAGTGGCGACGTTACGTCGGACCAAGAGCCACCCATTTCACGCCAGTGAAGTCGTCGTACCTGGCAAGCTCACGAAATACATACTACTCAAGTTACACAGAGACGTCGATCCACCTCGTAACGCTTCGCTCAGTCAAATAAAAAAAAAATACGGCAAAGGCTGCTACTCGTTGACTGCTTCGCTTGAAAGTGATTCATACAATAAGTGGGATCTACCGGATTTTTTAAAAGCAAAGCTGTTTTAGCTCGGCGTAAAGTGTGTGGCCGTGCCCGAAATCTATCATCATCATGAATGGGTATTACTACAAAATTTGGGCAGATCCCACTACTCACCGCTACGGCGCGGCCTGTAATAACCCTGACAACGGGTATAGAAAGAAAGAAAGAAAGAAAGAAAGAAAGAAAGAAAGAAAGAAAGAAAGAAAGAAAGAAAGAAAGAAAGAAAGATTCTTGACGAAAATAAAATCCTCACGGGGCGGGATTCGAACCCGCGTACCCTTCGTCCGAAGGCGATCGAGCGTCCTCATCACTCGGCTATCCAAGCACGCCAGCAGCGAACAACATAGCCTTGTATAATATAGTGTAGTAAGGGGGTGGGAAGGGGAAGTGAGCGTGAGGAGGAGAGATGTGATGGTGAGCAGGAGGTAAAGGAGGGGGGGAGAGTAAAGCGTAGCACAGAAAGAATGAGAAACAGAGAAATAGAGAGAAAGAAATGCAGAAAGAAAAAAAAAGAGGAGACAGGGAGAACATCAACTAAAGAGAGAAAAAATAGAAAGAAAGAGGAAGCAAGCATCGCGTCGTCTATTGACAAGGTACCGCACCACCTGGTCAAGCCGCGCATGCGCAGTAGCCAGCCACGCCCACCGACGGAGACTTCGCGCGCAATCTCCGATGCGTACACCAGAGGAAGAAGCCGTGCCTCTCGAAGCTAGACGTGTCGGTCGACGAGGTGTGCGAGCGGCGACGGGACCACTACTTCGCTGTACCAAGCTTTGTGCGACTTAGTGCAAACTGTCCGCATTTTTTTTTTCTACCACCGTGATTAGGACCATCGAAGAGCAACGTGCCTGCGAGGAAAAACGAGCAGAACAACAACAAGAATGTCAACTGTATGACATTTTGCCGTTAGTTAAAACAACACACACAAGAAAGACACGAACACGACGACATGGCCGCCCATGTCGTCGTGTTCGTATCTTTCTTGTGTGTGTTGTTTTCACTAGCGGCAAAATGTCATTAAGTAAGGAATACCAACTAGGTCAAGAAGAAGTTCTCTTCAAGAATGTCTACTCCGCCAGTTGGCGCCTCGGTACAAGAACAAACAATTAATAAAGTAATTTTTAAAAAGCCCTAAGGCCTCCTTAATTTCATATAAGACGGCTTATTGCCCTGGGAAAAATGTCTTTCCAGCAGTGCACTTGCGTTTAGTAGTGAAGCCGACTTTTAGGGGACGGGCGTTAGTCTGGTCTTTGTAAGCTGGCATTCCCACTGTTTTGCAGTAATGGCGATGTCGTCGTCAATGTCTCGCTGTAGACTGCACAATGGTTTGAAAGTTGATGGGCACGTTCACAACCTAGCCTTTCATACCAAAGTGGCCTCCGCCGCGTCACCTCTGTGCCGTGCGCCGAACAGCTTCGCTGGTCATACACCGTCACAAAGTGGAATGGTTCCTCAATTGTTAAACTGTAAATATGCGCAAAAGACCCTTTCGCCCGACGAGGTCTCTGCAAGAAGCACCGCAGTGGCGGCCCCCGAGTTTCACGCTTCATACAATACCGAAAAAACAGGAAGAGAATTGTTGCTTTCTAGTGAACAGCGCGAAAGAAATGACAAACACGAAACATCACACGCAAAGGTTAGGTGGTTGTACCAGTGGTGCAATCCGCTGGTGCAAGTGAGATGACCTGCCGTTTTCCACGACAACATACTGCCGAGAAACGCCTTCATTACAATTTGATCACTTCTTCGCCACGGCAAGTTTCGGTTTCACGTAACACAGTGACAGCCCCTCCTGCGAACCTGGCGCGCTCGGTTTCGATCGAGCCCTTGAATCGATGACGGATATGTCAAAATCCATCCGATTTTATTTTATTTCTAAAAGGTAGAGTAAGCCGCATGTAGTGACTTCCTACAGCTTTTCCATTTTAACAACTGCCCTCAAGTTGGTAATTAGGAAGTTCTTTAACAAGCTCTTGTTAATCAATCGTTCCAATGTAACTTAATGCCAGCAAAAGTATTTCCGCATCCTCGTTGAGTGTGTCTGCGAAGGAGACAGGTGCCTTACTGTCATAGCTATGTGACAAGGCTGTTGATGATTGAGATCTGGATGGAACACCGATGGACGACGAAGACGAAGACTTTGGACTCGGCGGCGATTTCTTGGCCAATCTACCGCAAGAAGAAGGAGAAGACGATCTGCCACGCCTTCCAGCCTTCCACCAGTTAGTGAATGGCCAGATTTTCCCAAAGAAGTCGCTCTACCTCAGACTCCTCATCGTTTCTCGAACGCGCCCCCACCCTCCACCCTACCGGTGGAAGCCACTCCCTTGAAAAGCGACGGCGGCACAGAGCTGGCAGAAGCAGCGTCGCAGCCGTGCTCTCGGGAGTCTTCGGTGGCCCTGCCTCCTACACCAACAACTGCAGTCACCGAAAGGCACACTTCCAGGACCGCGGTCACAAAGGTCGAAGAACTGGCCACGCCCACTTCCTCCGAAAGTGATGCGTCACGTTCCTACTCTGGAATGTCTGCATTCTCTCTTTGCTTGCCAGAATTTGCAGCCTCCAGCGGGAATGCCGTCACAGAGGAAGCCAGAGCTGCCGAAGAAGTGATTGTGATCAGCACCTTCGAAGCCTCCGAAGCCGAGCGAAAAGAGGACGGCGAGATTTTCATCGTGTCGGACGCCTCTTCGGACGTGTTCACAGAAGTGATTCCCACTCACGTCAAATGCCCGGAGGATAGCTGGTCACGGAGCTGCGGAGAAACCACCTTGAAGGAGGGTGACGTGGAGCTGGCAGAGCTGATCACCTTGCCCTTTGCGCAGATCACGGAGCCCCTCGAAATGCCGCGGAAACCATCGCTGGGGCCGGTGACGGCAGCACTCGACGTGCAGGAAGGACAGGTCGAGCAGTCGCTTCCGGGCTACGCCGTCTGCCCTTCCGAAGCGGAGAGTTCGTTGCCAAAGCCGGAAGACCATCTCCAGGCACCGGACACACCAGAAACTCCGGCAACAACGGAGAACGGGGAGCTCGGGCAATCTTACGGCTCCGCTCCTGCAATAGACCGTCCACCTGTGGTATGTTCAAGACGCGACGTCAGAGCTGCCTTGCCAGAGGAAGAGGCGCCGTCACCCCCCACAACAAAGTCCTTTTTCTCTGTCGTCACCCCCTTAAAGCAGCCACCTACGCAGGTTGCTACAGGTAGTTATGCAGAGCCTGTTGCATAACTCTCTGGAAAGCCACTTCCACCTGTGACAACTTCGGAGCACTTGCTTCCCTACTATGGCAAGCACGACACTGGGAAAGTTTGTGTTGTAGAAAAGGCTGCAACGACACCCGTGCACAACGCTGAGCTCGATGAGAACCCTAGCGATGTGGTCGTGACTTCCTCCTACAACTTGAGGGAGGAACGAAGGTCCACGGGGAAGGAACGTAGAGGAATAGTTTTACATTGTGTACAAGGTACAAGTTAAAGAAGTGCTAATGCAGGAAAACATACTGTTTGATGGATCATAAAAAAATACTGATGCTAGCAATGATAGTAGTTAGGAGTTGGAATTTTTGTACTGCATGTATTGTATAAACTATAAAAACGTTATGTATCACATGCCTCTAATGTTATAGTCTAATTCTATCCTGAGGGATTATGTTATGTACAAGATTTGTATAGTCAGACAGATTCAATGTAACATGACATTTTTTGTCAGCTATTTTTTTCTCTATTGCTTCTTTTGTTCATGATGGTCTGGATGTCGCGAAAGCTGTATTTTTTATTTGTTTTTTTTTATTTTGCTGTACGAACTGTGTACAAGGGTGTTGGGTCCTCTGTCAGGCTATATGCCTTTAGCCCCAACATCCTTTTGTTTCTTGTTCCTTGTACAAGAATACAATAAAACAAATTTTGAAATTGAAAAAAATTGAAATTGAATTATAGCGCACCCCATAACGTCATGTTTATTCCTTGTTTTCTGCCGCCACTGGCACCCTCTGCTTTATTTATTGATATTATTTAAATATTTCCTATCACGTCAATCATTCTTGAATGGCCTCATCTATTTATTTATTTATTTATTTATTTATTTATTTATTTATTTATTCATTTGTTTGTTCATTTATTTTGCTTGCTTGCTATGACGTTTGTTCGTTTCTTTGTTTATTTTCACGTGTGTTTAACAAGCCAGAACGGCATAGGGGCGATGAGAAACGCCCACTTCTGGTTCTTCTCTAATTTGCTGCCAACGCCCGCCCTTTATTCAAATATTGAGATTTGGCTTATTCGTTTTTGCTCAATTGCCCAAGCATATAGCATGAAGTAAGCGCCATTTTGTCGAAAGAAGGCTGGTGATCTAACGCTGAAGGTATCATAATTGCGTAACGTATTGGATTGGCCTTTATATGCAAAGCATTTCCTTACCACACAAAGGCACTTTGATTATCTATCTATCTATCTATCTATCTATCTATCTATCTATCTATCTATCTATCTATCTATCTATCTATCTATCTATCTATCTATCTATCTATCTATCCATCTATCTATCTATCTATCTATCTAGCCGCACACGTATGCGCGCTCTCGTGGTCGTCTTCTTAACGTGACACATCTACTAAAATTCGCATGGGACGGCATTGGTGTATGACGAACACGATGACCAGGGCATTACATTAATATCGTGAGATGCCTACGTACGTCATGAAACCCTTGTCCTCAGTAACGGTGTGGCACATGCCCGCATACCACGACCCATGGAATGCGGGTATGAGCCATAGGTGATTCACAGTTTATATCAACCCAGAAATGGCGATCACAGACTTTGGAAATCTTAACGCGATAGCGTTAAGGAACTTGTGTCGCAGAAAATCCGCTACCGGCGTCGGCAGCGTTGTCGAGGAAAAAAATCAGAGGGACGGTAAGAATGAAAATCACGGTTGCAGCCGGAATTTAACCCAGGCATTCTGCGTGGCAGTGATGTATTCTTCCACAGAGCCACGCTATAGTGCTAAAACTGCTTCTGAAAAAGACCCTGTACGCTCATCATGTCGGGGCAACGTCAATCGTGGTTGCAGTGTTGGCTGTCGGCTTTCGTAAAAATGTAATAAACATTATATGACTCCTATGACTCGCCAAGCTATAGTCAACCATTGCTCAACCTAGAGGAATACGGCGAAAACCACTGCTTATGATATTGTCGTGACGTCAAGACAGAGGTCGTAACGCACAGATGAAGAAAACAGCAGCAGGTCGGTCTTTTTCGTACCGCGCGCTGGAGCGTTCTCCTTCTTTTTTCCTTCTGTCTTTTGAATAAAGCATATGCGCATTTGCGCTGTCGTCTTCGTCTTTCTCGTAGCACGCACGTGGCGTTTGCCTTTCTCCAAAAGAGGCATCGTCCTGATGCGCAGCGTAGGCGCTCTGCTTAGAAAAGCGCGCACACATGCACTGGCACCCACACGGCAAAAAAAGAGTTGGCTGGATAGGTACGGTTTAACCCGCACGGCATGCACGACTTCGGGTGAATGCTTCTGGCGACTGGAACTGCAATCAATGTCGGGAACGACCTCGTTGTTCACGTCGTTCAAGCATCGGATGACTCTGTATGGGCCAAAGTATCGTCTCAGCACTTTTTCAAAAGTCCGCGTCGACGTATTGGGATCCAGACCCATACCTTGTCGCCTGGTGTGTAGGTAACGAATTTGTGTCGTAGGTCGTAGTGTTTCGCTTCTTTGTGTTGCTGATGACAAATGCGTACGCGGACAAGCTGTTCGGCTTCTTCGGCGCGCTGAGTAAGTTCTTCGGCGTCGGTATGAATGTCGTGACAATATGCACATCACCGCTCCGTAGCGTGCACTTCGTTTCGATAAAACTGAAATCTGTGCTCTAACGTGAGTGTCGACGTCACGTCGAACCATAGGATACCCTTTGGGCGCCAGCGCAGTCGACGTGCCTGGTAATCCCACGAGATACCCAGAACTACCTACTCAAAGAGCATAAACATGTCGGTCCAACCGCGACGCTTGGCTCGCCGCTATACTACCCTACTGCTTCGCATGACATCGACTGCCAGAATGTGTGGTACCTGCCAGAATTTTTTCGTTAGAGCTGAGATGTCAGCTATACTTTGGACGCATGTAAACTTAACTACGACCACAACATGAGTCGAGATTAATTAACTAATCAATAATTAATGATTTAGCAGACCCGTGCACCATTGCAAAATAATTATTCATCAAATGATAGCACAAATATGGTACTTTACTTTGCACTATGATGATGCAAGAAGTCACGATAGCACGCTCAAAGTGGAATATTATTGCGACAGCAATTATATGGACAGTCTCGACGGGTTTGTGCCGTTGCCGTCGCCGTCATGTCCTTCCGGTTTGGAGTCCAAATTGATAAGATCCACCCGCGCATTGCATGTTCTACCGCGGGTAAAAGCGCGTCAACGAGGGCGACGAACGCCGCCGAAGCAGAGTTCAAACGAGCCGTCTCTCGGAGGATGCATGCGATAACATCACCCCGCTCGGGAGGCCTGCCATCGAAGCAGACAGGAAACGCCCCGTCCGACTTTAACGAGCCTTAAAAGACGCGAGGACGCTAGGAGGGGGGGGAGGTGTCGCGCGAGGAGCAACTTTGAATTTTGAATCTAAGGGTGCGGTCGCGATCACTGGCGCGCGCGCTATCTCGAAAGCCATCACAGCGGGCGGCTCGTATACCCTTCTACGTGCTGCGCTCTAAACGCGAAGTGACTATGCGGAGAGCATCGCTCCCTGGAGCGGCCGTATTCTCTTGCAACAGCGTTTTGTAGTTACGCGAGACCGGATACAAAACTGTTAGCTGCCAGCCTCACTTCATGTAACACTACAATTTGTTGCTATCGCATTCATTGCTTCGCCCTTGCGGTGAAACTGTGACTTTTTTCATTCATGCGACCCATGCCGGGCTGTTACAAGATAAAACTATTCCGTTATATTATCGTCCATAATTACCATTTCCCCTTTGCAATTAAATTAGCTATGGCAGTAAGGCACCTATCGTCATCGCACGCGAACTCTCTGTCGATCCGGACATATTAAGGCGAAAGCCTTAGATGCCTCATCAAACGCGAAAATTCACCATCCGCGTCGTCGTCCTGCGGCGTCGGGGACAACACGAGTGATGCAAAAAAAAAACATCATCACGTGATCACGTCCCCATATGACGTCATCATGACGTCACAGATCGCCAAGATATGTGACGTCATTACGACGTCATTGTAACGTCACATGATGGCGTCATCGCATGACATCGTAGCTTAGTCAAGGTGGGCCGATCACGGAGGCAGTGCGAAACCAGGTGAGCTGTTTCCGCCACCCTCCGAAAGCTTTTTGAGGGTGACGGTCAGGAGCAATACATCGACTGAGTAAAAAAAAAAAGGCTTTCGCCTTCGAGTAGTCTTTGGCCACGGAGGAAGGAAAGAACAGAGGAGAGGGCATGCCCAGCCGGCGCACTGACAGAAAAGTGTGGAGGAAATGACGTCATGGCGGCCATATCTACAGGGCACAATGGCGGCGTTGCTATGGTTACGTGGCGCGACGGGTGGTGCACTGTAGCTGGCTTAACGGCGGCGGCTTGAACGCTTTCATGTATCTCGTACCGAACCGTGGCGGATATCCCTTTTTTGTGCCGCGTTGTTCGCTACGCCGTGTTCACCGGTGGTTATTGTACCGAGCAACGTTTACAAATCCTGTTGGTAGCCACGGGGCCTCAACAGTGCGTGGAACGAGCGGGTATTCACGTACCGTGCAGCGGATAAAGCAGATGACGTACGTATTTGGAGCACATTTCCCCGGTGAGTGGCGGCCTTGTTCAGTAAGTTAATAATAATAATATCTGGGGTTTAACGTCCCAAAACCAAGATATTATTATGAGAGACGCCGTAGTGGAGGGCTCCGGAAATTTCGACCACCTGGGGTTCTTTAACGTGCACCTAAATCTAAGTACACGGGCCTCAAACATTTTCGCCTCCATCGAAAATGCAGCCGCCGCGGCCGGGATTCGATCCCGCGACCTTCGGGTCAGCAGTCGAGCGCCATAACCACTAGACCACCGTGGCGGGGCGTGTTCAGTAAGTTAAAGCAATTGCTCAAGCCATCATGAAAATACGTGTTTGTGCTCGTAAACTTCCGTTGGTTTAGCCATGGGTCTGTATGCCGGAATGTATGAAGTACGTACATACGTACGTACGTGAAGTACGAGCTCTGTCGGTCATCACCGATTCTTAAGTGCCGTGAGATAACGCGGATTTTATTCGTACTCTATTGCCGCGTCAAGCTCGCATTGTGGCTGATAGCCCGAACAAAGAAAAACAAAGCAGCAGCATAAAACTTAAGCGTTTAAAATAATGGTTGCGGCTTAGCTAGGCTAGGTTCGGTTATGCAAGCGAACGCTTGTTTACTTGGTTCTGCTTGTTTACCTTCGTAGGCGAAGCACAGTTTGACAACCGAACGATATGGCTAGTCGAACGTTCCGTACTGCGTGCACTCACTACAGTCGTTTCGTCACTTACGGAAGCCGTCGCCGCAGCCGACGCGAGAAACGCCAGGCCCCTAATCTGCCTAACCGCCAACAGACGCTCGCGCGCTCCTCTGCTAGCAGATGCGCGCGCTCCTTGCTGTTTCACCTCGGACGCTGAAGAAGGGCATTCAAGGGTAGACAGACGAGCCGACGAACGCTGTAGGCTCGTGCGCAACTGCAACGCACGAAATGATTTCGCCAGCGGTATCGCGCTGGCCCAGCGTCTTGAATTCCGTTCAGTTGGTTTCGAATCGCCACGGCACGCGCGCCGTGCGGCCCACGTGCTTTTCGAGCGGGAGAGAGCGACGCGCCTTCCACTGCGCTGTTTGCACGTAAATAAGAGAGGAGGATCTGCCTGGTCAATATGGCCGACTTCCGGCTTCACCGAGAGTGACGTCAGGGCCCCTCCTCTGTTCTTTCCATCCTCCGTGTCTTAGGCGAATACATAAGGGGCCCTGTGAGTTTCTTTTTTTTCCACCGCTGACCTTGAAGTAGACCTGTGCGCCGCCGCGCCGCCGCCGTTTGTCTGTTCTTTTAACCCGAACTGGCAATCGTGACATAAAATACACCACTTCACCGAGGGACCTCTTCTTGATGCGTCTGTGTAATGGACTGTCCATTTCAGCCGCCGCTGATTGGCCGGATCTCGGCGAGCCCGGCCGCTGTTTTCGGTTTTCTTCTGCAACGTCATTTTGAAGTCACGATATGCTTTCACAACTCTCGACACAAATGAGAGGGACGGAATGCACTTCAGCCATAGAGAAAAAAAGACAGATAGCTGGGCTAGTTGTTAGGTATTTGTTTAAAAAATCACAGTTTCACCGAAAAGGCGAAGCAATGAATGCGATCAACAACAAATTGTAATGTTTTACGAAGTACGGCTGGCAGCTAACTCTTTTACATCCGATCTCGCGTAACTCTACAAAGCGCGGTGTAAAAGAATACGGCCACTATAGGGAGAGCTGCACTTTTAACACAGTCTCTTCACGTTGAGAGCGCAGCACGTAGAAGATTATACGAGCCGACCGCTGATACCTGCCGAGATAGCGCGCCCGTCAGCGATCGCGACCGGGCCCTTAGAATCAAAGTTCACAGTTGCTGCTCGAGAGGCATCGTTAAGAATTTTTCTCCCATCTTTCTTTCCGTCTCTCTATTTACTTCTTTTTTTCTTTCTTTCCTCCCCTCTCTCTCTGTACTCATTCTCTCACCCATCAGGGTTATTACAGGCCACGACGTCCTGGGGTTTGCCCAAATTCTGTGGCACATACCCGTTCATGATGATAGTTTTCGGGCACGGTCAGACACTTTACGCCGTGCTAGAACTCCTTCGCTGTTAAAAAACGAGCGAGTTATTCTCTCTTAGCGTTCCTCGTGTGTTTGGCGGACTTAGTGACGCCAGAACGGTGATTCACGTGGCATCACTGGGGGTACTCTCGATTGGTTCATATACGAGAACTATCACTCGTCAGTTGTCTCGCACCCTGCTTTGCCATGCAGTCACCCACCCGTTCTTCCTTATCTCGCATGGCCACCGTGCGCGATCAACTGATTTCGCTCCATTTTGTGCGTTTCCGACTGCGCAAGTGGAGTTAATAGGGTGTAGCCGACAAGCGCGAAATCCTGATACGTTCAACGCTTAGTGCTGACATTGTACGCGTGCTTTATAAAGAAATAAGTGGCGAGGAGATTACGCCTAAGAAGGGCAGTGAAGGCGTGAACTAAACTAATGAAAAAGGCGCCGGATTAGTTGATTCTTCCAACTGACGAACTCTTTACAAAGAAGACAATGCAGCGCTCCAGAAAAAAGGCGAGCCCGTATCCACGGTTTCTGGATATTTTTTTATCGCGATACCATTATATGGAGACCCTGGGCAGGTTTTCACAGTCGCCATCATGTTCCGTATAAAGTGCAAATCGACAACATCGCTCCGCGCATCGCATGTTCTACCCGCGAGTAAAAGCTGGCGAGCGCTGGCGAGGAACACGGCTTACGCAGAGATGAAACAAGCTGGCCATATCCGTCGCACGGAGGGCACATGCGATTATATATCAGCCCGCGGGCGAGGCCTGCCATCGATTGCTCCTCAACCAGAAAGGAAACGCCCCGCCGGTCTTTCGCTGGGAGAAGGAGCATGAAGGGACGCCGGGGGAGGAGGCTGCGTGCTTGCTTCGAGTAGCAACTGTGAAATTTCACTGTAAGGGCGCGGTCGAGAGCGCTGGCGCGCGAGCTATCTCGCCAGACATAAGCAAACGGCTCGTATACCCTTCTACGCGCTGTGGTCTCCCGCTTCGTGCTGTGACCACTGATACGACAAACTGCACGAAAACCGCTTCTCTCCCGGGAGCGGCCGTATTCCAATACACCAGCGTTTTGTAGGGTTACGCGAGATCGAATCAAAAAGTTAACTGCTAGCTATAGTTCGTAAACCATTACATGTCGCTATCGCATTCACAGCTTCGCTTTTTCGTTGAAACAGATTTTTTTCGAAATTTGAGGGACAAATTTTTTACCCCACCATCTCCCTAATCTACCCCCTCCTCCCCCCCCCCCCCCCCCCCCCGACGCCGCCGCAGCCGATCCGATGAACCCCGCGCCGTTCACGCGGCGCCGCCGGAGGTGGAAACACCGGCGGTTGCGCGCCGGTGTTTCCAAGAGCTACCCACTTCACGCCATTGAAGTCGTCATGCCTGGCAAGCTCACGAAATGCATACTACTCAAGTTACACAGAGACGTCGATGCTCTTGGAGTGCGGGTCGCTAGGCCCGAGCTACAGCAAGCCCAGATGGGAAGCCATGCTGCACAGCCCGAAGTCGTAAGACCAAATCCTGGCCGTCCGATACGCCCGCGACAAGGGCCCACAGGCTAGACCTGTCGGTCCCCAGTGGGAATAGCCGGGTGGGCGCGGGGGGCGCTCTTCCCCACGTCTGTGACGGAACACAATGTTGTTCTCTCTCTCTCTCTCTCAACGTGGTAACGCTTCGCTCAAAAAAAAAAAAAAAACGACAAAGGCTGCTACTTGTTGACTGCTTCGCTTGAAAGTGATTCATACAATAAGTGGCATCTACCGCATTTTTTAACAGCAAAGCTGTTTTAGCTCTGCGTAAAGTGTGTGGCCGTGCGCGGAATCTATCATCATCATGAATGGATATTACCAGAGAATTTGGGCAGATCCCACTACTCACCGCTACGGCGCGGCCTGTAATAACCCTGAGAACGGGTATAAAGATAGAGAGAGTGAGAGAGAGGTGGAAAGAAAGGTATAAAGAAAGAGAAAGATTTTGCCGAAATAGAAACCATCACGGGGCGGGATTCGAGCCCGCGTACCGCGAGTTTCCTAACCACTCGTTTGTTCAAGCACGCTAGCAGCGAATAGCATAGCCTTGTATAGTATAGTGTAGCAAGGGGGTTGGGAAGGGAAGTGAGCGTGAGGAGGAGAGGTGTGATGGTGAGGAGGAGGCAAAGGAGGAGGGGGAGAGTAAAGCGTAGCACAGAAAGAAAGAGAAAGAGAGAAATAGAGCGAAAAAATGCAGAAGGAAAAAAAAGGAGCGACAGAGGGAACATCAACGAAAGAGAGAAAAAGAAGTCTGGAGAGAGAAAGAAAGAGGAAGCAAGCATCTCGTCGTCTAGCGACCAGATAGGGAGCCACCCGGTCAAGCCGTGCATGCGCAGTAGTTAGGCCACGTACACCGATGGGGACATCGCACGCAACCTCCGCTGCGTACTCTCGAGGAGGAAGCCGCACATCTCGATCGACGAGGAGTACGAGCGGCGACGGGCCGTGCTTCGCTGTGCCAAGCTTTGCGCGACTTAGTGCAAACTGCCCGCAATTTTTCTTCTACCACCGTGATTAGGACCATCGAAGAGCAACGTGCCTACGAGGAAAAACGAGCAGAACAACAAGAATGTCAACTGCATGACATTTTGCCGTTAGTTAAAACAACACACACAAGAAAGACACGAACACGACGACATGGCCGCCCATGTCGTCGTGTTCGTATCTTTCTTGTGTGTGTTGTTTTCACTAGCGGCAAAATGTCATTAAGTAAGGAATACCAACTAGGTCAAGAAGAAGTTCTCTTCAAGAATGTCTACTCCGCCAGTTGGCGCCTCGGTACAAGAGCAAACAATTAATAAAGTAATTTTTAAAAAGCCCTAGGGCCTCCTTAATTTCATATAAGACGGCTTATTGCCCTGGGAAAAATGTCTTCCCAGCAGTGCACTTGCGTTTAGTAGTGAAGCCGACTTTTAGGGGACGGGCGTTAGTCTAACCTTTGTAAGCTGGAATTCCCACGGTGTGTTGCAGCGATGGCGATGACATCGTCGATGTCTCGAGGTAGACTGCACAGTAGTGTGAGCGTTGGTGGGCACCAGGCCCGTAGCCAGGGGGGGGGGGGGGGGGGGGGGGAGGGCCTAGGCCTCCCTTTTGGCTACGGGCAACCACCAACAAAATTTAAATTTCGGGGGGGGGGGGGCTAGGCCCCCCCCCCCCGAAATTTTGGTGAAGGACGTGTTTTTACCAAAAATAAATGATGAAAATAGGTGTTTTTCTCAAGTAGTCAAGGTTTTCAGCAAGTGCCCCCCCCCCCCCCCCCGAAAAAAATTCCTGGCTACGGGCCTGATGGGCACGTTCACAACCTAGCCTTTCATACCAAACTGGCCGCCTTGGCGTCACCTCTGTGCCATGCGCTGAACAGCTTTGCTGGTCATACACCGTCACAAAGTGGAATGGTTCCTCAATTGTTAAACTGTAAATATGCGCAAAACACTTTTTCGCCCGACAAAGTGTCTGCAAGAAGCGCCGCAGTGGCGGCACCAGAGTTTTGCGCTTTATACAATGCGGGAAAAACCGGAAGAGAATTGCTGCTTTCTAGTGAACCACGCGAAAGAAATGATACGCACGAAACATCACATGCAAAGGTTAGGGGGTTGTACCAGTGGTGCAATCCGCTGGTGCAAGTGAGATGACTTGCCGTTTTCCACGACAACATACTGCCGAGAAACGCCTTCATTAAAATTCTATCGCTTCTTCGCCACGAGAAGTTTCGATTTCACGTAACACAGTGACAGCCCCTCCTGCGAACCTGGCGCGCTCGGTTTCGATCGAGCCCTTGAATCGATGACGGATATGTCAAATTCGTTGCGATTTTTTTTTTATTTCTAAAAATTTTTTAAGCCGCATGTAGTGACTTCCTACAGCTTTTCCTTTTTGACAACTGCCCTCAAGTTGGTAATTAGGAGGTTATTTAACAAGCTCTTGTTAATCAATCGTTCCAGTGTAACTTAAAGGGGTGGTGCCACCAAATTTGTGGCTTGCGCGTTCTTTGCTGTAAGCGTTTCCTATAGCTCCAGGAAGCATGATGCACGCACCAAGATTCCTGTATTCTCGCTAAATAATTTAATATCGCCTTTTGATGTGGACAACTTTCGGTTTCGGTTTCTGGACGCCGAGGTTGGGCAGTGACGTAGAAGTGTAGGAAGCGTGGTCACGTGACCCCACAAGGCTGTGACGCATTGAGCCAGGAAGCGATCGAAACTCGGCGAGTGATGTAGCAACCGATACTTTGCCGGTACTATAGTGAATTAGAATATATTCTAGTTTACTAGAGCCGGTATGCACGTTGCGGAATTGGCGGAGGTCCGAAGGTCACTCACGTTACTACAGCAGATTTGGTGCGACGTCACTACAACTTTCGTTGCCCATCCTACAGATCTACGTCAGTGTTGGCGCGCTAGCGATTGGTTTCGATCGGGAGAATGGGCATTTAGGTACACTTTGGAAGTGAATTAAAATATATTCTAAACGTTTGCTGTGGCAGACCCTTCGTGTGGAATGTCCTTGCATACAGAAGAAACCCACAACAGGCTTGTTATAGCCTCGAAATTTGATGACACCACCCCTTTAACACCAGCAAAGTATTTCCGCATCCTCATAGAGTGTGTCTGCGAAGGCGGCAGGTGCCTTACTGTCATAGCTATGTGACAAGGCTGTTGATGATTGAGATCTGGATGGAACACCGATGGACGACGAAGACGAAGACTTGGGGACTCGGCGGCGATTTGATGATGATGATGATGATGACCTCTTACTAGTGGCGCTTACCCACAAAGGGGGATGGGCCAAGAACCTGGCGGCAGGATCTTTGAGGTAAATACTTATTAGGCTAAAGATAAACGTTGTAATTGTAGACTAAAAGAGAGAAAAAAAAAACATAGCTAATACTTGAAATTCTGTAGAGCACACAGTCAGACTATCAGGTGTGATGACTGACGGATGTAACAACGGTTGGAATTAGTAATGAAAATAAGCCAATATAAACTAGCATGGTAGTCTTTTTGTTTCCTGTATGTAATCAAACACTGCAGAGTGAACCTCCCTGTGGCTATAACCTAATGTAATGCTTGGCCAATCTACCGCAAGAAGAAGAAGAAGACGATCTGCCACGGCTTCTACCAGTAAGCACGCCTTCCACCAGTTAGTGAATGACCAGCTTTTCCCAAAGAAATGGCTTTACCTCAGATGCCTCGTCGCTTCTCGAACCCGCCCCCACTCTCCATCGGGCCGATGGAAGCCACTCCCTTGCAAAGCGACGGCGGCACCGAGCTGGCAGAAGCAGCGTCGCAGCCGTGCTCTCGGGAGTCTTCGGTGACCCTGCCTCCTACACCAACAGCTGCAGTCACCGGAAGGCACACTTCCAGGACCGCGGTCACAAATGTCGAAGAACTGGCCACGCCCACTTCCTCCGAAAGTGATGCGTCACGTTCCTACTCTGGGATGTCTGCATTCTCTCTTTGCTTGCCAGAATTTGCAGCCTCCAGGGGGAATGCCGTCACAGAGGAAGCCAGAACTGCTGAAGAGGTGATTGTGATCAGCGCCTCCGAAGCCGATCAAGAAGAGGACGACGAGATTTTCATCGTGTCGGACGCCTCTTCAGACGTGCTTCCAGAAGTGATTCCCACTCACGTCAAATGCCCGGAGGATAGCTGGTCACGGAGCTGCGGGGAAACCACCTTGAAGGAGGGTGACGTGGAGCTGAGAGAGCTGATCAGCTTACCCTTTGCGCAGATCACGGAGCCCCTCGAAATGCCGCGGAAACCATCGGTGGGTCCGGTGACGGCTGCACTCCACGTGCAGGAAGGACAGGTCGAGCAGTCGCTTCCGGGTTACGCCGTCTGCCCTTCCGAAGCGGAGAGTTCGTTGTCAAAGCCGGAAGACCATCTCCAGGCACCGGACACACCAGAAACTCCGGCAACAACGGAGAGCGGGGAGCTCGGGCAATCTTACGGTTTCGTTCCTGCAATAGACCGTCCACCTGTGGTATGTTCAAGACGCGACGTCAGAGCTGCCTTGCCAGAGGAAGAGGCGCCGTCACCCCCCACAACAAAGTCCTTTTTCTCTGTCGTCACCCCCTTAAAGCAGCCACCTACGCAGGTTGCTACATGTAGTTATGCAGAGCCTGTTGCATAACTCTCTGGAAAGTCACTTCCACCTGTGACAACTTCGGAGCACTTGCTTCCCTAATGTGGCAAGCATGACTCTGGGAAATTTTGTGTTGTAGAAAAGACTGCAACGACACCCGTGCACAAGGCTGAGCTCGATGAGAACCCAGTGATGCGGTCGTGACTTCCTCCTGCAACTTGAGGGAGAAACGAAGGTCCACGTGGAAGGAATGCAAAGGAATAACTTTATATTATAGCGCCCCCCATCACGTCATGTTTATTCCTTGTTTTCTGCCGCCACTGGTACCTTCTGCTTTCTTTATTGATATTAATTAAATTTTTCTGATCGCGTGAATCATTCTTCAATGCCCACATCTATTTATTTATGTATTTATTTATTTATTTGTTTATTTATTTATTTTGCTTGCTTCCTTATGTTTGTTTGTTTGTTTGTTTGTTTGTTTGTTTGTTTGTTTGTTTGTTTGTTTGTTTGTTTGTTTTCTCGTGTGTTTAAGAAGCCAGAACAGCATAGGGGCGATGAGAAACGCCCACTTCTGGTTCTCTAATTTGCTGCCAACGCCCGCCCTTTATTCAAATATTGAGATTTGGTTTATTTATTTGTGCTCAATTACCCAAGCATATAGCATGCAATAAGTGCCCTTTTGTCGAAAGAAGGCTGGGAATCTTACGCTGAATGTATCATAATCGCAATGTATTGGCGTTTACATGCAAAGCATTTCTTCACCGACCAAAGGCACTTTGACCGTTTCTATCTATCTATCTATCTATCTATCTATCTATCTATCTATCTATCTATCTATCTATCTATCTATCTATCTATCTATCTATCTATCTATCTATCTATCTGCATACGTCTGGGCGCTCTCGTGGCCGTCTTTTTAAAGGGGTACTGACACAAAATTTCGCCGCCGAGATAGCCTGCTGGATCGATTCCCGTGTACGTGCGTGTACCATCTGCAAAATATCGACAGCGAATAAAGCTTGGAAGGTATTTTATATGAATCTTGAAGTTCGCGAGCGCGATCCAGCATTATAGGCCGCACCTGGTGCATTGACACCCTCGGAGGTGACCCGAGGTGACCCCCCTACTTCCCCTACGTAAACGTTTCAGCCGGTACAAGTTATGATGACGTCTAGTCGCCATTTCTGTTTTGACGCGCTTCCCGACGAATCGCTCCTCGCCAGCGGGTCAAACCTGAAGTTGTTCGCCACGTCGATAATTCCTTCCATCCCCGCTGCAAGAAAATCGTCGCCATCAGACGACAATGAGCCCGACGACGACAGACCGCGCGGAAATGCGTCACTGTGCTGTGTGCTCACGTGACCGAGCGTTTCACTCGCTAGGTGGTGACAGCTGCACCCGGCTAAAGTCCCTAGAAAATCTAGGGACTTTACACCCGGCGGCTTGTCGTTTTTGGAGTTCTGTCAAACCGAAACTGAGGCTGCGTCGGTAATGAGGAGCTTGTAATTTATTATCTGTCGCGCGCTGCAGCAAACGATGTGCCGTGTTATGACTAACAGGACCCCAGCAACACATTGCAGCAAAAAAACGCGGGGCGAAAATTTTTGTGTCAGAACTCCTTTAACGTGACACATACTAAAATTCGCATGGGACGGCATTGGTGTATGACAAACACGATGACCAGGGCATTACATTAATAGCGAGATGCGTACGTACGTCATGAAAACCTTGTCCTCAGTCACGTGTGGCACATACCCGCATACCACGGCCCATGGAATGTGGGTATGAGCCACAGGTGATTCACAGATTATATCAACCCAGGAACGGCGATTTCAGACTCTGAAAATCTCAACGCGATAGCGTTAAAGGGACCGACAACTGACTTTTCTCGACCCATTTTTTTTTTTTTACGGCGCGACAGAAACCTCACCCTTCGCAGTGTTTGTAGCTGCTATAGTTAATCCCAAGAGCGCGTAGTAATTTTACAAGCAATGTTTATTTTTTGATCTGAGAGGCTCTAAACACGGACGTACCTTTCCCCCAGCAATGCTGAGAATTGATAGCGATGCCGCCAGCCCTTCTCGCGATTTGTGAAAGCTGTCGTTGTTCTGCTTTCGAAGGAGTTCCTGTAACTATGCTTAACCACCTTTATTTAGAGCTTTTCAACTATATTTTTTTTAAATAACAAGCTGTTACAATGAGATCATGTGGCATCATACACCTTCCCTCTATTTGTACCGCCTTGTGTGCGCATGCGTTGAAAGTTGCCTGCGCCTGTGTCATGGATGGCTTGTCCCGGCGTCGTTACTCTCTCGATGCACGAGCCAAGCCAACTCATCAAAAACGTCATACGCATATGCGCGGCCGCGCCAAGTAGCAGCGCGCGTCATTTCTGAGACAAAATGTAGGTAGTAAAACTATGTCTCTCCAAAATCTTAGCGACCTGGAAACTGCGTGCACGGTTGCATGAGCATGCTGAAAAGTTGCTCAAGACACGCTTACGAGCATGGGATCATTACGTCACGCGAAGGCAGCGCCACTTTATTGCATACTACTAACGCAGGCCTATATGTACATTTTTATGGAGTAATACCTTTTAATATAAAGAAGCAAACAATATTTCAATACTAACAGAAAAATCATCGACCGCGTACAACAATCAAAGGTCACGTGACCGGGTACATCGGATCGTTCATGTTCTTGCCGACAGAGGCGCCACAGGTCCTTTTTCGCGACTTTCAATCAAGAAATAAAAATATAAATCCACCTCTCACGAAAAAAAAAAAAAGCGGTTGGTTTGAGTCAATGCGACGGACAATCCTTCCATTAGTGGAGTCATCTCATTTCATGTTCTGGGCAGTTGTCGATCCCTTTAAGGAAGTTGTGTCGCAGAAAATCCGGTACCAGCGTCGGCAGCGTTGTCGAGGGAAGAATCAGAGAGACGGTAAGAATGAAAATCACGGTTAGAGCCGGAATTGAACCCAGGCATTCTGCGTGGCAATCAAGTATCCCTCCCCCCCCCCCCCCCCCCCCGCTTCCACAGAGCCACGCTATAGTGCTAAAACTGCTTCTGAAAAAGACCATGTACGCTCATCATGCCGGGGCAACGTCAGTCGTGGTTGCAGTGTTGGCTATCGGCTTTCGTAAAAATGTAATAAACATTATATGACTCCTGTGGCTCGCCAAGCTATAGTCAACCATTACTCAACCCGGAGGAATACGGCGAAAACCACTGCTTATGATATTGTCCTGACATCTAGACAGAGGTCGTAGCACACAGATAAAGAAAATAGCAGAAGATCGGTCTTTTTATTACCGCGCGCCGGACGTTCTTCTTTTTTCCTTCTGCCTTTTGTATAAAGCAAATGCGCATTTGCGCTGTCGTCTTCGTCTTTCTCGTAGCACGCACGTGGCATTTGCCTTCCTCCAAAAGAGGCATCGTCCCGATGCGCAGCGTATAGCCGCCATGGAGGAAAGATTCCTCCATGGTAGGCGCTCTGCTTAGAAAAGCGCACACACATGCACTGGCACCCACCCGGAAAACAAGAGTTGGCTGGATAGGTACGGTTTCACCCGCACGGCATGCACGACTTCGGGTGAATGCTTCTGGCGACTGGAACTGCAATCACTGTCGGGAACGACCTCGTTGTTCACGTCGTTCAAGCATCGGATGACTCTGTATGGGCCAAAGTATCGTCTCAGCACTTTTTCAAAAAGTCCGCGTCGACGTATTGGGATCCAGACCCATACCTTGTCGCCTGGTGTGTAGGTAACGAATTTGTGTCGTAGGTCGTAGTGTTTCGCTTCTTTGTGTTGCTGATGACAAATGCGTACGCGGACAAGTTGTCTGGCTTCTTCGGAGCGCTAAGTTCTTGGGCGTCGGTATGAATGTCGTGACAATATGCACATCACCGCTCCGTAGCGTGCACTTCGTTTCCATAAAACTGAAATCTGTGCTCTAACGTGAGTGTCGACGTCACGTCGAACCATAGGATACCCTTTGGGCGCCAGCGCAGTCGACGTGCCTGGTAATCCCACGAGATACCCAGAACTACCTACTCAAAGAGCATAAACATGTCGGTCCAACCGCGACGCTTGGCTCGCCGCTATACTACCCTACTGCTTCGCATGACATCGACTGCCAGAATGTGTGGTACCTGCCAGAATTTTTTTCGTTAGAGCTGGGATGTCAGCTATACTTTGGACGCATGTAAACTTAACCACGACCACAACATGAGTCGAAGGTAATTAACTAATTAATAATTAATAATTTAGCAGACCCGTGCAGCATTGCAAAATAATTATTCATCAAATAATAGCACAAATTTGGTACCTTCGAACGATGGTGATGCCAGAAATCACGATGGCACGCTCAAAGTGGAATATTTCATTCATTCGCGCGACCCATGCCGGTCTGTTACAAGATAAAACTATTCCGTTATATTATCGTCGATGACTGCCATTTCCCATTTGCAATTAAATTAGCTATGGCAGTAAGGCACATATCGTCTTCGCACGCGAACTCTCTGTCGAGCAGGACGTAATAAGGCGAAAGCCTTAGATGCCTCATCAAACGCGAAAATTGACCGTCGGCGTCCCGCGGCGTCGGAGACAACACAAGTGGTGCAAAAAATCATCATCACGTGATGACGTCACCATATGACGTCATCATGACGTCACAGATCGCCAAAATTTGTGACGTCATTACGACGTCGTCGTAACGTCACATCACATGACATCTTTGCTTGGTCAAAGCTGGGCGATCACGGAGGCAGTCCAAAACCAGGTGAGGCGCTGCCGCCACCTTCCGAAAACTGAGCTCTGCTGGTGAAAACTGACGAAGGGTATTAGTGTTTGCTGAGATGCGCGTTGCATTGGAACACATGAAAACCGCGAGTCATATTTTATTAGATTGATTTCATCTTTGCTGCATGTATTTTACGACTAAGGTCGCGCGTTTGGCTTGTTAATGAGTCATATTAAATGCCACTGGCATGCATAGTGCGTTGTTGATTTTCGAATGTTAGCGCTAGGTGTGTGTGTGTGTGTGTGTGTGTGTGTGTGTGTGTGTGTGTGTGTGTGTGTGTGTGTGTGTGTGTGTGTGTGTGTGTGTGTGTGTGTGTGTGTGTGTGTGTGTGTGTGTGGTGTGTGTGTGTGTGTGTGTGGTGTGTGTGTGTGTGTGTGTGTGTGTGTGTGTGTGTGTGTGTGTGTGTGTGTGTGTGTGTGTGTGTGTGTGTGTGTGTGTGTGTGTGTGTGTGTGTGTGTGTGTGTGTGTGTGTGTGTGTGTGTGTGTGTGTGTGTGTGTGTGTGTGTGTGTGTGTGTGTGTGTGTGTGTGTGTGTGTGTGTGCTGTGTGTGTGTGTGTGTGTGTGTGTGTGTGTGTGTGTGACATATAGGACATTACCACATGTGGACATACGATTACAAGGGATGGGAGATATGATCACAGCGATTGAAAAGCCGCAAAATCTGTGTGCATCATGTCCGGAGGTTCGAAAAGGGCTTCTCCGAGGCCGCTCCGAACAATGAGGGAAGACTTCAACGGCGAGGAATAAAAGAACTGCCAAGTTTTGTCAGTGGCACGGAAGTCCCTCCATGCACCTACTGACGATGACAGCGGATACGTGACTTCCAGCCGCGTAATATCTGCACATGTCTCATAGACGTCGCTCGTCCGCGTCATCCATGCTTTCGGACAGAGAAACCGTTCAGAATATTGTCTTTCTGGCTTTCTGTGAAGTTATCGACTTCGGGTCTCACGGCCGTGGAAAGTGCAATTAGGGATGGACACAGATAAATCGACGCGATGTAAACACGACGCCGTTTTTGTCGTATCGCTTTATTCTTCCTCGACCATTAATCTAAGCTGACATGCAGTTATGTGCTCTCTTGAATTTAGCTCTTTCTTATGCACACTTATTGGTTTTTTTTTATTGTATTATATGTATTGACGCATTAAATGATTGATTTGATTTGATTTGATTTGATTTGATTAAACGTCCCAAAGCAACACACGAAACTGCGAGTCATCGCCGTATAGAGGAGGAATCTGGATTAATTTTAGCTAAATGAGTTGAACTTGTGTTCAGAGATAATGATTTCGTATTCCATCCCTATCGGAAAACGACTCTGTGACTGGGCGTCAAGTCCGCGTTCTTGTGCTCAGCTGCAGAACTACATATTCACTGCGGCGAGCATGAATAATAAGCAGATACTCGTAATAGCGAAGTAATGAGTTCGGCTCAGGAGTTGCATACGAAAAGCACGTCGATTATAGAAGCGACGTTCGCTTTCGATGAGATATACTGCGCTGTTATTATCGAATGACGACGAAAGAGCTGTAAGCACGGTCCCTCACCACCTAAGCAATGTAATGACACCTGGATGCGATCACTTTTTGAACTACATGTTGACCGATGAAGAAGGCGTTTTTTTTTTTTTTTTTTTAGCGCGTTGGACTCTGTCTTATTTGATTCAGTGTACGATCAAGACGGCCACATAGACTCATTTCCAGCAAGAAGAGGCACGATACATTATCATTATTATTTTTATTCCATGTGAAAACACATACACATAAATATAGCATAAATGCGTTTTCGCGCCAGCATATGGCGCGAATAGGGCCACGTGTTGTCAGCCATTTCTGCTTTTAATAAGGCTCTCGTTTCGCCGGCACTTTCGCGGCACAGCGCCAGGCCTACAGAAAAGGGAAGGTCCCGTATTCTATAACGCCCATTTCGACGCCTTTTACTGTACCAAGATTTCCTTGTTTGATCTGCATTGTCACCATAACGAAAAAGGGATTCTTACGGTCAGTAAAATATGTAATGCTTACACCATTAGATTCTATTCCCTTGTTGTCATACACCACTCACGACTTGTCGGTGGTGCTGACAGCGCGCTCGGAAAGAATTATAATTGCAATAGTCATCCCGGTCCAAGCTTTGCAGTGAACGGGACACGGTTTGATAGCTTTGGCCATAGCAGTACTAATAGCTGTTTTACAATTGAGTTTCTTTGTCCTCATCGTGACAGCATCATTATCAGCATTTTTTTTATGTGTGGGTCTGGCTGTGGACGGGACACGGCTTGGCAACTTCGGTGTGAACGGCGCCATTAACAGTTGCTCACTGTATAACCACCAACACTATAAGCATCATGCGGTAATTTGGAAGGGAACTGTCCCCCATGTACTTAAGATGCAATGTGGTGCGGCGAGGCGCAATAGCAGCAGCACGGCGTCATCGTACAGTTCACAGGCAGTGAGCAAGCGCACATTACATACGGCAGGTGGTATATATAAATGGCTAAGAGGTATTGCCTTGCAATACTTATAGGCACATCATCTAAAAACTTATTACCGCGGTCACTGTTTCCAGCGTCACAATGATAACAGCGATTTCCTTCTCTGTCCTTTCGGGTTCCCAATACCGACACCACCCTCCCCACCAGATTTTCTTCGACGTCTTATCGCGCCAAGCAGACACCACTATGTAGCTAAAGCTAGTCACAGTTAACTCGCCTTAAGTACGGATAATTAAATTGAAAGTCCCCCTAGTTCAATCGAATCCCAAGTTTCTTGTCTGCCGGCTAATCTTCAATGCATTTCTGAAACAGCTGGATACAAACAAAATTTACGGCTAATTGTTTGTTTGTTTGTTTGTTTGTTTGTTTGTTTGTTTGTTTGTTTGTTTGTTTGTTTGTTTGTTTGTTTGTTTGTTTGTTTGTTTGTTTGTTTGTTTGTTTGTTTGTTTGTTTGTTTGTTTGTTTGTTTGTTATTCTTGCCTCCGAGAGCGGAGCCACAAAACGGCCAACGAAGGGACACGGGAATGAGCCACAATTAATAAGCGTACCCACTTTTGATATTCAACCCGCTGAGCGAGTGACGTCACCGACATTGTCGAACGGATGAGAAATTTTAACGTGCGCAGTAAATTCCGTTTCTCTCAACCATCCATGCAATACCGCGCTGTCCAGTGGTTCGTTTCGCAATTTCCGAAATTTTGAAGTATTCGAAAGTAACGAATAAACGTCTCTTTCCTCGTGTAACCCACCTGAAAAGGTTGTTTCACTGAAGAACAATGCCGCTACGCCGTGAAACCACCTTTTCAAGGAGGCGTCGACCGCCGTGAAGCCACACCTCGGATTAGAGTGTTGAGATCACCTGCACCCCGATTGACATTGGTTTGAAAGCTTCACAGTTGGCTGAACGGGCTAAGCACGGTAAACTTTGAAGCGCAACTTACGTTACAGCCTATAACTTGCACCGCCAATTACAACAGACCAGAAATAAAATCCGCGCACGATATCGCTATAAGTGGAGGCCGTGAAGATAGCATCATTCAATTAGGCTGTATATACTCCATACTCTCGCTTCTGTTGGCGAGTTAGTTTCTCGGTTTGCCGAGATTTACACAACCATGGCGAATACATTTGCGTCAACGCAGCACTAAAGCGCGACTATGGCTGCAGACACGAATCAAAGCAGCTCGGGTTAGGTTTAACAGGCTTATCGTTGCTGGATGTGTCCCGCTCATCGGTGATCGGGCCTGAGATCACGCAGGCGGGCTAGATTGAGGACTACGGAAGTTGCGAATAGGTCTACCAACTTCGCCTGCGCATTCACAAAAGGGTAGTTGCTTGGGCGTACTTGTGTTGTACAACGCTTTCATTAATTAGCGCAACTCAAAAACAGTGAAGAACGACGCAGATATCAGAGAGAGGACAACAGTTGTGGAACGGATTTAGCTCGCGTATTGGCGGAGAGCATAGCGCAACGCAACATATGCAGTCGAATCCCGCTATAACGAATAGCGCTACAACGAAATTTCCGCCAAAACGAATAATTTTTTATTCCCCGTCAGCCGCCCATAGAAAACAATGCGAAAAATGTCTCGTCACAACGAATACTTTTTCTGGGTATTTCCGCTTGAACGAAGTTTGCGCGAGTGCCACCACATAAGGAAAAGGAGCTTGCCTAGGATTGTCGCGAAATTCCGCTAGAAACGCGACCATTTCTCGTTGCCAGAGCCGCGCGGCCGCGTCGCAAGACCCGTCTCTTCATAGAAGACATGCCTTCTGCCACCACACGCGCATCCCGGTAAATTTTTCGCCATTGAGATGCTCGGCGACAGATCGTCCATCCGCCATTATGCTGCCGGCGGGTTTGATGCGCGTGTGGGCCGCGGAACAATCGTTCTTCAAGAACTCCCGCCATGTTTTTGACGTAGCACTCAAAACAAAACTACTGCTCGTCGTCACAAGCCCTGCGATCGTCAGTGACATCCACGGCGTTTTGAAGGCACACGCGCGGCCAGCGCGCACTTAGTTCAAGCGTAACGGCGTAACTATGCCGCAACCGCTGCGAACACAAATGCGGTCGTGTCGACGCGATCATGGGCGACCACGAAAGTACGCGCGCATCTAACGTACGCGCACCGACTAAACGCAATGCTGCGGTCAAAACCGCGGTAGACGCGATCACAGATAGCAACGACACAGTTCTAAAGGCACGCGCACGGCCAGCGCGCACAGATTGAAAACGGAACTACCGTTTGCCGCAACCGCTGCGCAGAAAACCGCGGTCGCTATCGTCGCGATCATCGATAGCGAATACGCTCAAATACGCAGCTAACACATCGGAAGAAAGATTAAAGGCAATCAAGTCGTAAAACGGCACGAAGCGTTTCGGCTTTCCTTTCGCTCGCTTATGACTGTGGGACTGTGGTAGTGCGGAGCTTCGGCACTTCCGTTTTCAGTTAGCCTCTAGCGAACTTTGGCACGCTCCTTCGCGGCGCTACGCGCTCGGCACGCTTCGAGGGTAGCCTGCATATAGTATTTGCTCGTGTATAACCCACGCGCATAACTCGCGTATTGACGCAAAGCCGCCTTCCTTGCAATACCGTGAAGCCAACTTGCTCACCGAAATTCGCTTATAACCCGCACCCCGAGTTTAGCGCTACATTTTCTGTATATTTTGTGCGTATTATACGCGAGAAAATACATTCACTCGGTGTGCGGCCAAGTACGTCCGAGTTAGCAAGAGTTAAATGCAAAGGACAATGCATGCACTTGCCGGGACCAAAGGTCGAGTCGTGATCATCAGATCTTCCTAACATCTGTGGTCTATAGATGAAATTTCGCTGCAACGAAATTCCGCGACAACGAACTTTTTCGCGCGTCCCGTCAATTTCGCTGTAGCGGGATTTGATTGCTGAGCCACAACAGCAAGCGAGAGCTTGGAAATAAAATTTGTGTGGTGCCGGGCAGTTGATTTGATTGATTGATTAGTGTGGTTTTGTGGCGCAAGGGCCATGAGTGGCCAAAGAGCGCCATGTCTTCTGTGTGGTGTTGCGATGACCAATGATTTCGATGACAGGGTGTATTATGGCTGTATAGAGGCCTAAAATCACGCGCTATAAAGAAGGAAAGAAGTGTTAATTTCAAGGGCTCGTTTTCTTTGTTATACACAATATTAATGAGAACTAACAGACAATAATGTCAAGGAAAGTATAGGGGATGTTTTTAGTAATAAATGTAAGGTAATTGTGAAGAAAGAAAAGTGGACGAAAAGATAGCTTGCCGCGAGCAGGGACCGAACCTGCGACCTTCGAATAACGCGTCCGATGCTCTACCAACTGAGCTACCGCGGCGGCCATCCCCCCGTCCACTTTATAGGGCATATGTGTGCATTTAAACGTGGGAGCGTCAGTCAGCGCCGCCAGTAGCCATGACGGCGAGTGTGGAACACTCTTTTTCTGCCTTGTTGGCGTCACGTAGCACGTGAACTTATTACGAGCTGGCAGCTGACCAATAATCCCTCGCATACTACCTGAAAGCATCAAGTCTGCCAGAACTATAAAGAAGCGTAAAAGGGGTGTATAGGGTATAAAATTATGGCAGTGACAAGTGGTGTGATCTATGGGTGTGGGATTAATGACGAGTGAGTATGGTATTTACAAGTGAGAGGCGGGAAAACAGCACGAATGCCTCCTCGAGGCCTTTGAGCCCAAAGGCCAGGAGGCAGGTGCTTGCTTTGAAAGAATTACCACAGCAGCAGCCTCAATGATGAGACCGCGCTACGGAGCGCCTGGAAAAATAACATTGAAATTTACATCCTTTAGATATTCACATAGGGACTGATACTTAAAGAGAGGTTCTTTGCCAATGAACATATCGGGGATGGAGTGGGAACTAAAGGTATATTGATAAGAAATGCTTTTTCCAGAGAGCGTCTAGTTCCCTGCATTGCAGTAGGATGTGGAGTACAGTGAGGCGGTCGCCACAGTGGTCACACAACGGTTGGTCGCCTCCAGACAAAAGGTATGTATGTGTACTATGTGTGTGTCCTATTCGGAGTCTGCAGAGTGTTACTTGTGTACGAAGTGCCTTGGATATCGGCGGCCAATTACCAAGGTGCGGTTTTATAAGATGTAATTTATTTTGCTTTTTCTTATTCCATAGGTGCTGCCAATGTGCCCTGAGCTTCAATTTTAGGATGGGCTTCAGGTCCAGTGCAGGGACTGTCATGAGTGTATCGCCAGCGTTTCCGTGAACGGAGGCCGCCAGCCGGTCCGCCAACACGTTCCCTTCGATCTCGCGATGCCCTGGCACCCAGCATACAACAACATGCTGTCCGAACGTGCAGATAGTGCATATGAGTGAGTAAAGGGAAACAAGGACAGGATTTCTATGTTTTTTCAAACTTTTTAAAGCTTTTACAACACTTAGGGAATCGGTATATATAACTGCATTGTCTATTTTTAATTGTTTAATGTGTTTAACGGCCACCAATATTGCATATGTCTCTGCTGTGAAAATGCTTGTGTTAGGATGCAGAACGCCGGCATCCGAAAAGGATGGACCAACCGCGGCGTAGGACACAGAAGTGTGAGACTTAGAGGCATCGGTAAAGAATTCTCGAAAAGTGTATTTGTGCTGGAGTTCGAGGAAGTGTGTACGGATATGTGCAGCAGGCGCGTGCTTAGTAACTTCCACGAAGGATACATCGCAATCTACGAGTTTCCACTGCCACGGTGGGGGATATGCAGCTAGGCCCCTCACACGAAGCGCGTAGGGCTTTCTCATGGCAGGACGGTTTTCAAACAGGATTGAAGTGGACAGATCATTGATAGCAGAGTGTAAGGGGTGTTCTCCATTCGCGTTCACCTTGAGGAAATATACAAAAGAGAGGTAGGATCTCTGGAGGTGTAACGACCACTCGTTCGATTCGACATAAAGGCTTTCTACGGGGCTAGTACGAAAAGCACCCATAGAAAGTCGAATGCCTAGATGATGGACCGGGTCAAGCATCTTCAAGGCGCTTGGTGTCGCAGACTGATAGGCTATCGCCCCGTAATCTAGGCGCGTGCGTATGAGGCTTCTATATAAATTCATCAGACACTTTGTGTCACTACCCCAAGTAGTGCTTGACAACACTTTCAGAACATTCATTGTTTTTATGCACTTGTTTTTTATATATTTTATGTGTGATATGAAGGTTAGTTTCGTGTCTAGAATTACACCTAGGAATTTCTGTATTCGCTGGCCGTGGAGGTGAATGTCCGGATCAGGATGGAGGCCTCTCTTTCTCGAGTATAATACGCAAGTGCTTTTTTTTGCGGGTTAAGGCTGAATCCGTTCTCGTCTGCCAACTTAGTTACCTTGTTCAAACCAATTTGCACCTGCCGCTCGCACATTGCGAGATTGCAAGATGTAAAGCCGATTTGTACGTCATCGACATAGTGCAATAAAACATGTTACGTGGGATGGACTGGCGCAAGGAATTCATTTTGATAATAAAAAGTGTACAACTCAATACACCACCCTGCGGAACTCCTGTTTCTTGGACGAATATTCGAGACAACACAGTGCCCACTCGAACACGGAATGTCCGATTGGACAAGTAACTATCGATTATGGTTAACATCCTACCCCGTACACCTAAATGTGAGATGTCTCGAAGTATGCCAAAGCGCCATGTGGTATCATAGGCCTCCATATCGAGGAACACAGACAGAAAGAATTGTTTATGGACGAAAGCGTCACGGATTTGTGTCTCGATACGTAGCAGGTGGTCCGTTGTGGATCTACCTTCTTGAAACCCGCATTGGTATGGGTCAAGTAGACAGTTTATTTCAAAGAAATGTAGGAGTCGCCTGTTTATCATCTTTTCGAAAACCTTGCATAGACAGCTTGTTAAGGCTATACGCCTGTAATTGGAAACTGAGGATGGGTCCTTGCCCTGTTTTAAAATGAGAATAATAATGGCTTCTTTCCACGCAGGGGGGATCTCGCCGGAAAACCAAACAGCATTATACAGCGAAAGGAGGGCATTTTCGGTTACAGATGGCAGGTGTTTCAACATTTCATATACAACACGGTCGGAGCCTGGGGCGGAATTATTGCAGCAATTAAGCGATGCTTGTAGCTCAGCTATACAGAAAGGTTCATTGTATGCTTCGTGTTTTGTGGATTTTCGCTGTATATATATCTATAGTTTCCGTTTTTCTATTCGTGTTTTGTATCGTTGGAAAGCTTCGGTATAGTGCGACGAGCTCGACACCTGTTCGAAGTGTGCGCCGAGGGAGTTTGCCTGGTCCTCCAAGCTGTCGCATTGTGTGTTTACAAGAGGGAGTGAATATGCCTGCCGCCCTGCTACCCTACTAACCATGCTCCAGACTTTAGCTTCCTGCGTATATGAATTAATGCCCGATAAAACGCGCCGACAGGCAAGAAGGGAAAGTTGTGCCGGGGAGTTGTAAGAGATGTCGAACTTTTTTTTTCTTTTTTTTTTTTTGCATAAGAACGTAACTATAACGCGACTTTAAAAATAATGTGACTACCAGTAATGAACCTGTTTTCTTTTTGCTGTGTACAAAACCAACTTTTTCTTTAGATGTGCCAACACATAAAACCTTCAGGTTTTAGGCTTTATATACAAATCCTCCTACGATTCAAATTAACATCAAAATTGTTCGACATTGATTACTATTCGCTTCGACTTTGCTTCGAACCAAAAAAGGGGTACTCGCACAAGCCAAACATGAGGGTCTAAGTTGATCTACATACTGAACCCATTAGATTTTTTCTCCCGTCCTGGCTACATACATGAGCGCGCTACACACTCCTTGCCACGTATTAAATGAGCGAGTAGGATTTTCGCGCGCTGCTCTTCGGAAGTATTGACCGTGGCGGCGGTGCTGCAGTCGCTCATGCCGCGCGCAATGCACGTCGCAGCTGAGAGGAGAAGGACCCTCCTTTTCCACGCTCTCTCCATACCGGAGGAGTGGGGTTTCTGCTCGCTAACAAACGGAATGCCCTAACCAAAAAAGTTCTTTACGAGCTTCTTGATACTCTTATTTCTTACTGTTGACATGTGGAAACAAAAACGAGACAGTTTCCGGCCGGGCACCGCAAACACAACAGGAACACACCTTGATGCATTGCTTTCTTTAAAGAGTAAGCCACTCTGAACGTACGTAATGACAGCAGAGCGCATTTTCCCTGCCGCACTGCACGCTGTACGATCACTGCAGGTACCCCTCACAATACCAGCAACAATGCCGCGACGCTCCACCACGTCACTCGGGCGTGTCAGCTCATGAGAGCCAACCTTCCAATCCCACACCGCACCACACAACAGTGGGAAGCATCAAGCGCAGCATCAATTCCTGCAGGACCACCTCAATCTAGTCGCGAGAGCGCATAGGGCAGTCGATGCTCATGGGGTTCTGGACCGAGTACTCAACCTCTGCCCATCAGGGGCGTAGCCAGAAATTTTGTTCGGGGGGAGGGGGGCGGGTTCAACCATACTTTATGTATGTTCGTCCGCGCGTTTGTATGTGTGCGTGTATATATACGCAAGCAAAATTGAAAATTTTCGGGGGGGTTTCGGACACCCCAACCCCACCCCCCTTGGCTACGCCCCTGCCGCCCATGGCCCGCCGAATAACCTTGCGGTTTCGCTTTATTTTATTAAATGTTGTCTTTCTCTCCTTTCGTTCCTCTTCGCCAGGGCAAACCATGCCTATTACACGAAACAACAGCCCGAGTATTTGCCTTGGAAGCAGACGCTCGCACACTTCTGAAATTCTTCCACAGAGACGCCATAGCCTCGATATTGAAGTGTCCTTTTTCCACATAACCACAAACGTGTCTTCCATGGCCACCACTAAGAGGCATAGACCATTCTGTTTACGATATAAGTCACAGTATTCTCATATGGATCATAGCTATATCATTCCTGTAAAAACCATCTCCAAAGCTGTCCATACTATCCACACAAGGCACCTTTCCTGGCCTTTGGTCCGAGCCCTGTAGGCTAAAGGTCTATTCAGGGAGAGTAACTCATCAAATAGAATGGTAGGCAGAACACTATTTTGGTCTGGTTCATGCGCACATGTCCGACGTTATATGTAGCGAAGCATCGGCAATATAAAACTCAATTACCACTGGATGGTAACATTGCGAGTGCGCGCTTGTTCTTGACCTGCCTATAGGCGATGCGCAAAGCGCCGACGACGCCATCTGCCATGGCTCGGAAGCGCTCGCGGGGCCCGGCGAGCAGTGTTCCCGCGAGCGTCCGGATGGATGTGTTTTTCATCGTGATTTAACGATTCTGGCGGGCCTCAGCGATGTCGAAAAATACCTGCTGCGTTGTCGGCTGCTCAAACACACACAAAAAATCGCCAGTAACGCACATATATAGGTTTCCGGTGCTATTTCATGAGCGAAAGCGACGGCGGCGGTGGATTGCGGCTGTACGACGTAGAAGCTAAGCAATCGCGCTTTGTTTACGGCAGTGTTAGAACGATTATCGTGTTTTTATTTCTTCTTTTTTGTCGCTACGTTTTCAGCGAACGCTACTACGTTTACACTTGGTCGCCTCGCCTGCATTGTAGACACTACAATTCACATGAGGTTGTTATTACTGATAAGACGCGATACCTTGGCTCACTTGAAAAACGAATGGCGCGAAGCGCAATGCGAGAGAATGTAGGGCAGGTGACGGCTCCTTTAAAAAAGCGCCGTGGAATCACACGTGTGCTGTACGAAATCGGCTGCATTCTATCTATTGATGGCACTGGAATGCGATCATCGGTGCAGAATGTTCGCTGTGCGCTTCTGCACCGATGATGACAAGCTTATCGTTTATTTTTTCACAAGTTTATCGTGCTGGTTTCAAAGTTTTACCAACGCTGACCCTTCACGTGGCCGACCCTGTGAAATCTATACGCCGGTGCGACAGCGCTCCCTCAGAATCTACTATATCAGCACATGGCACGTAAACGAAGCTACTGTGTCGAGAAAAAACATTGGTTCACGCGTCAACGCATGCAGGCGTTAGTGATCGGGACGTTATAAAGAAAGCGGTGTACTTACGATGAGCTCCACTTCGTAGGAGAAGCTTGTTGTCGATTGTCGCGTATGGGGACAATGTCGTCCCACACAGCTGTGACATCGGCCACATGTCCACTATTATAAAGTGCGGCTCCTTTGCGCACACTGTTGCCGCAAAAGCAATTATCTGGGACGCGCACAACCGGCGAATCGCACGCGCGCAAATGAGGCGTCTGCTACGCGACCCGCGAGCGGTTCCGACGGCCGCCGCTACGCGGCTTTCAGCGGCGCCCCTATAGGCGCTGCGCATCGCGGATAGTCGGGCACTACTTTAGATGGCAGCGGCATTTCCTCCTTAAAGGCGGGTGAATATGAGCCTGCACCAATGGGCGCACAAACTGACAGTCCCTCTGGTGAGCAGGACGGCAGAGTCACTCACTGGACCTCCGCGGCTCATGAGCAGGACTCTTTAGTTGCAAAGGCCCTATCACAGGTCTTGCGCAACACAACTTGGAAGTTCCACCAATAACGTTCAGCGTGACGCCGAACTAGAGCGTCTGCTTCACTTTGTGTCCATTGAACTGGACAGCTTCGAGAAGAGTGGCTTCAGGTAGCAGAAAGGATACAATGGGGCAGCTCATCCCAAAGGCAATGACAGTGCTGACTTTCACAGTGCAGTCCTAGCGTCATCAGTGCTTCATTGTTAAGGTGCTATAACTCCAACGAATCTGAGCTGCAATTTCTGCAAATCGACGCAGCATTTGACGGAGTCATGCAGTCTTCACTTACCGCTACCAGAGAAGAAGAAGCTTCTTTCTGCCGACATGCGGTGCTTCCTATGCACCAGTAAAGGTCATCGCGCAAGCAATTGCAGGTGAAGAATTTCGTCCTTCGGCTGCAGCGGTCGCATCCAGTATACGTGCTGCCCAGATAAGCTAAGGCGAAAGCCGCGCAAAGATGTCAAAGTGAACGGTAAGCTCTCCAGACCTGGAAACGAGAAAACACTGACTACTACGAAAAAGTTCGGATGGAAGTTCCCAGGGAGCAACGATCCCTCATGGTCAAAAATATTTGACTCCCGATTAATGGACATGACCACCCGACCAGACAAGGCAAACCGTACAGAATTGTGCGAAATCATCTACAAGGAAAAAGGAAGACTCCAGCGCTATGAGACCACGCTCATACATGCAAAAGTCAGAGCCTTGAGTCTGCCTCCCATGCTAACAAGCAAATTATCCAGGAGAAGCATACCGCACTGCGTGAAGTTCAAGTTCAGAGAAATGTGAATGAGCAGGCCCCTTCTATGGAAACCAAGATGGCCGAGCTACGATTGAAGTTGTGCGAGGAGCAGACTGCTCGTGAGCGGGAGTACAGAGCCCATACACGCATGCTCAGGAGCTTCAACGACGACTTCTTGAGGAACGAACTTTTCGTGAGAACTTAGAAGCTTAAGAAAGCCATGAGGGAAGCTGCTCAGGCACACGTGGCGAATGAGTGCGAATTCAATCTGGAGAAGTTGATTAATGAGTCGGACGAGGTGATCAAATGGCTGCTTGCTTCAGAAGAGGTACTACGACAGACTTACTCAATGCTGCTCAAGAATCCGCAGGTGGTCTTCGATCAGCAGCAGGATTAATTGGAGAAAAGAAAGAAGCAGCAAGGACATACCGTGAATTGTCTGCACAAGGAGACGACAGGAAGAGAGACGCAGATGGTGCCCCTGGAGCGTCTTCTGCAGATGTTGTCCCAGGCAGCAGGAATACACGATCGGTTGCGAATGCAAGACCGTTCTGCCATCCAGCAGTTCCTAGAGCGTCTCTTGCTGCTCACAGAAGAAAATGCATACTCACAAAATGCTACGGACATTAGTGACAAGGCTACAGAACTGCCTTCCCAGGACAGAAAACCTAGACATGAGGACATTGCTGGATAATTTTGGCAAGAAGCGTCTGCTACTGAAACAGTCGAAGCAGCCTGTGCCGAGAGGCCTGTTGACCTGATCGCCTACATCCGCTCGCTGGCAGGAAAGGAAGACCTCGGTGCCCACACCAAGGGGCGAGAGAACCTTCGGCAACTGAAGGATGAGACTGAAAGGCAGAAGGCTGACGAAGGTACCTCAAGGCTGCATCAAGGAAACGGAAGTATCAACACGTACGGAGGCCTTTTGGAGTATGCAACACAAAAGTGCCTGACAGTACAGACGAGACACCACTGCACGGCCGGGAATATGTTGAATTTGCCGCGTTCCCTCCATAAGAATAAGAAGTGCATTTGTGAGCTCGTTCGACCAAGGAACCAAGTAGCCATCCTTATGCTCTGGGCTCAGGCTCATGTGGATGCCAATAAACATCTCTACGAGTTCTTAACTGCTGGCCTGTGGCTTTGGAAATAAACACAATAATGCTAAATCCAATAAGGAAGCACAAACATGTTTCAAATCGTAAAAATGTTGCATTTATTATGGTAAATTCTTGCTTGAACATCATACATGCCAACATTCACCAGAAACATTACTGATAAACTTCGTCATGGAATGTAAAAGTGGATAGACAAAATCAAATATACAATCAAATAACAGCACCGGCTTAAATTCCACTATGAAGCAACATACAGTAGCCAGACAGCAACAAAATAGAAGGTGCAAAAGTCAGAGATTCACATTCCTGCCCTATTTTTTTAAGGCAACAATACTACCTCACATTATGCCAAGGCCTTTTCAGCATAGCCTGCACATTGCATGATCAACTAACTCCTAGCATGCGTAAGAATTAGTTGGCTCATTTAAGGTATCTTTTGCATTCTCCATTGAGATGAACAACGTTTTTAGAGTATCGCTTCAAATACGTGCAAGCACAATAAATGCTAGTGAGAAAGAGAGCACATTGTACAACAATTCTGAAGTAAATGAGATTCAACATGTGTCCAGAGATGACATACATCGCGTCACGATGACTCACACAGATACTCATTCACACTAAAAAAATCCATGACCACCACTTCTGAGACATGGTAGCTGTGAGCAAGAAAAGGTGACCTCAACACACACCTCAATATGACCAGTTAACAGAAGCCATGAAAATTACACCACTTGAATAAATTCTCCCCTTTGTTTTATCTTTTTATTGGAACACAACCCTCATTATTTGTCTAAATGTTTAAGCATGTTGTCTGCATTGTCATCAGTATTGCATAGTGCTGGTGACTGTCCTATATCAACCCCATTTGTTGCCTGAAACGAGTCGACGTTAAAAACTGCAACATCCTACTTTCCTTTGTGCCCCAATTTTAAGACGTGGTGATTGTTCAATTGCTAGAGCAGCACAGCTGGTTCTTTCAGCCTTCAACTGTCCATTTCTTTCAATAAATCATTAGTTCCGAGTAAGCACTTGCGGCGTTTAGTCTAATTCTTTGTCCTTGTTTTCTCACACTACCTTCACCACCAAGATTACGCATTCTGCCAAACACATCAGAGCATACACTAGCCAAATGTAGCTAGACAGAGGTCAGTGGAATGTTTCTTACTAAGACACCCAACTCTACTAAATCAGAAGCAGGAGTCATCAGCTACCTTGCCATTTAGTATACATTCTTAGCAACTTTGTAAAAAATTGTCAATGTTCAATTATGGAGTGGAAGTCAAAGATGAAGAACATCTCTTGATCATGCTAATAATAAGACAAGCGATTTCATAGAAAATTTCCATATGTCATGTACTAGTGAGGATAAGAGCTATAATGTAGCTCTTATAATATTTCTAGCACATATAAAGCTTGCATTCTCTCGATAAACAAAGCAACAGTGAAATCATTGATACATCACTGACACAATACAGAAAAGTGCAATAATTAGTGTTATCCCAAAATTTTTACATTTGAGTGTGTGCATAGTGTGCCTCTGCATTCCTCCCGCCCCCACCCTTCTACATCAAGAAAAAAGAAACAAAAACAATTATAAAATAAATAAAAGAAAGGTCTACCAGTATACCTCGCACCAATACTTATGCAACAACATTCAAACATTATAAAAGCAACCAGGCAATGCTGTCCGTACAGACAAGGCCAAATAAATACTTTGTTTTGTATATTCAGCCATTACTGTCTTCCACACACAATGAATGCATAGCAAACCTCTGTACTGAATCCATCCTCTTACGTACTTCCACACTAGCCAATGTTATGCAACTTGATGCACTCTGTGGATCTTCGCCAGTCACACTCCGCAAAGTACTGTTTATATAGGCATGCTGTCGCACTGTGATTTCCTGCTTAGCAGCATGCTATGAGACTGTGCCCATTAATGTCACATGCACATTAAAGACACTGTAGCATAGATATGGCACAGACAGGAGTGCCAGTGAAAGATGAAGACGAGGACAGTTGTTGCTGGTGCTCAAGCTTGCTCCGTTTTGGACCGCTGATCGCTTCGCCTGCGCTAGTACTCTAATAAATGTGTCACGGACTCGACGCTAAACGCGTACCATCAAGCGGTGGAAGTGATGGGTATCGATCCCAGTACCTCTCGCTTACACGCTTACATGCTTACGTACGCTTGCAATAGCGCCACTCAGTCTACAGCAGGATTCCCTCCCTTCTTCCTTCCTTATGGCCGCAAACCTTCCTCATTTATGGATACTATTCTTCTGTATTGCCCGGACACTTCTGAGTCCACAACTCTATCTGAAGTCGCCACCTATGCTGAGGAATGCAGGCAACTCGCACGTTCTTTTACCACAAAAGACGAAGCACGCCAGAAGAACCGTCAAGATGAAAACCTGCCTCCTCAGTCATATTCGCCTGGAACATTGGTGTGGCGTCTCGTTCCCTCCTCTGCTTCTGGCCTTTCGACAAAGCTAGTACTGTCAAAGTACAAAGGCCCCTACCACGTCCTACGTCAAGCATTCCTGGTCAACTATAATGTTGAGCTTGTTCAATCATCCACAGATCGCCACCGTCACAGCCGCGACACTGTTCACGTTGACCGACTGAAGCCGCACTATGACCCGCCACTCGTACCTGTTCATTAGGTCGCCATGACGGCTCCTTTTCTGCGAGGGAGTCAGGCCCATTGCCTGGGGGGGGGGGGCCCCCCCCCGAAATTTTTATGATACACGGTGTTTTACCAAAAATAAATATTAAAATAGGTGTTTTTTTCAAATAGCAAGTGCCCCCCCGAAAAAAATTCCTGGCTACGGGCCTGGAGGGAGTGATTTGTAGCATGGATATGGCGCAGACCGGAGCGCCAGTGAAAGGTGAAGACAAGGACGGTTGTTGTTGGTGCTCGCGCTTGCTCCGTTTCAGGCCACTGATCACTTCGCCTGTGCTAGTTCTTTAATAAAAGCATCACAAACTCAATGCTAAACGCGTTCCATCAACACAAACAAACTAGTTCAAACCATTGCAAAGGCTATTCTCAATTAGCAACTGAGAACTGCATCACTTCCTCTATTGTAAAACAAAAACTATAAAAGAATCTGTAGCTCGATCATCATGGATCTAAGACGCTGTATTAAGGAAGCCAAGTCAATGAACAGTACGATCATCAAAAGAGCAGATGCCTGCTCTTCCTGGTTAAACAATGAAAAGGATGATGTAATGAACCATATACTACCCATAAAACTAGCTTATACATCATGGACGGAATGGTTCTGGTAAAATAGTACTCCGAAAGGCATACATACATGCATGAATAAATCTCTACTGAGGAATAATATTGGACAGAAATACTTCTAAAATAAACTTTGATGTAAAATAGCTTATGTGAACATATGTGCAGACTCAAGTAAAATGTATGTACAAGTTTTCATTAACCTTGCAGACAAAAAATGGAATGTGTTACCAAAGCATGAGCCACAAAACAGCACTGGAAAGCACTCTTCAAAGAGTGAATACATTAGGCTAGAAGGCAATGAACTTTTCCACATCGCTCGAGCGTCACTGTACAGTGATATTATGTGGTTATTTGTTGTTTGTAATGAGCCCTCAGTGAATTTAGCCCCGAATAGAACTCACCTCACAGGCTTCACTACTATGACGTTGAGAGTTGAGGTTAGCAAATTTACACTCAGCTGAACTCAGGGTGATATGCACACACAAAAGAGCTGCCTACTCCTTGTTCCCTGTTGTTCTATCGAATAAAGCCTTTCCATGCTGCAGGTAAAATGGCAGCACATGAACTTTTCTTGCAGATCTCGCTTAAAACAGACCATTAGCCTGTGCATTATTTTATTCGTCCAGCGCTAAACACCTCTTAGCCATCTTTTGTACTGCATGCATTTTCACACTGGCACCCGGCCTTGCTTGCATTGAGACATTGGACCAAGAGCTAGGAGTTTTATCACTGGAAGCTTAAAATACTATATTATTCATTACATATTCTTACATTCAGGCTACACACAAGATATGCCACAAAGTTTGCAGTCACCGGGTGTCTTATGGGAGGTGCATTACCATAGCAAGTTACCACAGTAACCTCGAAGCAGAGAGCATAAGCATGCACACAATTTTTCCACGAAGAATGCCCAATAAGACAAGCAATAAGAGGTGGGCATGCATCGTGTATGCAGATGTTTTCATGAAAAACTTCACATAGTCAGTCTTATTTTAGTAACGTTTGACCAAACATCTGTGATCAGTTTCACCGAAAAGCAAAGCCAACTGGAAATTACAACAGCTATTTAGTGTGACAAACGTATCTTATGGGGAAGCCTCGAAGAGAGCACAAGGTTAAGCTCTTTATCAGCAATAAATCACAGTCAGCTCTCACACATCCCTCCACCACAGAAAAGATAATGCAAGCTAGCACAACGTTACTTAACACTTTCAGACGCCACTTAAAAAGAACTGTCTGTAAAATGCGTCAAATCAATACGTTATTTCAAGGCACTTCATATTCTATTGCAACAAAAATAATGTCATAATGCATTAATTTATGTGTTTTATAGTAATTCTAATTCAATTGTAATTAAATATCTACTTATTGTGAAGTAATTCATGCTCAGTTTTTGCATTAATATAATGAAATCTTATACCAGAAATATAGTGAACATTTGTTTTCAGGTATGTCCATTCGGAGGAAAGAAAAATTATACTTCTGACGTGGCTCGTGGGAAGGCACGTTGAACAGTGTAGTGTCTTCAGCAAACTGATCATATACTACAGTACACTGCAAAATGAAGTTAAATGAAGACAAATTTACCATGCAGGAGGTTCATTTCATCCAAAGCTCAATGTATCTTGCTCTCTCTTAGCCCCTAGTCATTACAAATGGCAAAAACAAGTGGTGTACACAATTGTGTACATAGCATGTCAAAGGGTTAAATTACAATTCTTAGCTACCCAAGGTAAATACACATCAGTGAATGTTACAGTTCAGATAACATAGTTGCACTAATAAAGTAATAGAGTCACTAATCAACCCTCGGTATACTGTTCAGCCAAATATAGTAATGTATACAATTTCATGATTTCACTTTAACACAGCATACAATTCTGGTCTCGTACGTCAAAATAAACAAACAACCTTAGGTCTCAGGAAATCTGGCAAATGCCAGATTTCCTGAGATCTAAGGAAGCAAAAGTTTCTGTACAGCAATATCATTTAGCAAAAGAACACAGATATGAGCCCAAAAGACCCAAGTTTACTTGAAAGGGCCGTGGCTCACAAAATGTTTTTTTGTGGTTCAGAATTCTGCAGAAAACTATACAACTCCACATGATCTAGTGCACTTGAACTCTAATAATGCTTTCACAGTTATATATTGATATTTGCATGAAAAGATGCACAAGGTATATAAACTGTGCACAATATGACACAGTGGCTAAAATCACGAGATATCAAACCTCGCAATAAAAGATAAGATGTACAAAATGGACGGAGCATTACTATCTGTGGTTACAATAAAATAAGCTCAGTACATCAACAAATTTTACAGTCCGCAAAGCTAAATTTCTTCATCTAGATGTTCAAGGACAGCATTTCAAGCACTGCAAGCACTTCAAGCTATAACTAAATAATAGCCTCTCATTACTGGAGGGGGGGGGCTGTTTTTTTCAGAATGAAGCTGCACATCTCACAAAGTGCTGTGCCTTCCAACAGAGACCAAATCAATCATAAATGTGGTACTACTTACTTCCTAATGCCACACATACACAGGTTTGAAGCATCAGGCCCACTCAATCATTTTATAACAAAAGTGCCATTGGCCCTATGCTTCCTATGCGCTCATCTTTATGAGTGTGTGCTCAATGTCCTTGCAGTAAAACAGGTTCTCTCACATGTTGCCATGAATAATGAGCCAAAATACACACAACTGCAGGTGACTGCAAAAATAAAGCATCACTTATGGAAGGATTTCAATAACACAGGGTCAACAGATTCAGGATGCAAAGGCATACTGTACAATGCATCAGACCCATGTGGTTAGGAGTAAGGCAAAACCACAAGACTTTCCCCTATGCACCTTCCTGCCTAGGTCACCAACTTTTGCAAGGTTTCTCCTCACACAAAGCATATTAAGTAGTGCAAGGACAAGCAGCATGATCAGTTGTCACCAATCAGAAGAAATTAAGATGCCTGAGCAATGCAAGGCTTCCACACAACACCAGCAGGGCATGCAGCGAACGGACATTAAGGTGGTCAGCACCATTGCAGCTGTCCTCAGCACAATAGCACTCTTCCCAGTAGACGCCATTTTCATGGTAGCCCCAGTCGCAACCCCAGTTGACACCCCGCTCCGAGATCTGGGCACAGCGTCGCTCCACACTTCTCCACCGGCCATCCCCTTTAACAAAAATGCAAGAGCTTCAATCAGCTTATTCACCAGCAAGATGCCAGCAAGCTAGCACAGATATTCACCCCCAAGTTTGAGTATGCTTACAATGATAATAAATTGAAATAGCAGAAGCAACATTACCTAAAGAAAAGCATAAAGATCAAATAACAATGTGACCCATACCTTATGGATATAGGATGAAACTGTGCAGAATGATATCTCACAGTTCAATAATTTTAACATCACAAGATTTTTAGAGAACTAGCATAACAGTGGCCTTGCAATTACCTTTCTACCTGCTATCAAGCAACTGATGAGCAATACAACCTACACAGTAATTCCACCTATCATGAAGCCACTCAAGAGGCTTCAGCAACACAAAAAAGCTGCACAGTATGTAGATCACATGGTGAAAATCATACATGCAAAGTATTATTATATCAAACTGATGATAATTGCAAGATTGGCTGAAAAATTCAAATAAGCACTTTTCAGAGGACTTACTATTCCTGTCAGTAAAAGTGTCACAGCCATCACTCTCCACACCCATGCCACACAGCATACACAGTGTGTCTACTAAATTTCGAGACTGGCGTCATAAAAATTATAATGCCATGATTGGCTGTTAACCTTCAATATATGAGCCTCCTTGTTGTATACAAGTAATTGCACGGCTGTACAGTTTCTGGATTCCTTTCTGGAAGTCCTCTAGCCCGACAGTGTTGAGTTCCTTTGTCACAGCCCTCTGGATGTCCGAAATTGAGTTGAAATGTTTTCCTTTCAATGTCATTTTGACTTTTGGAAAAAGAAAATAGTCCGCTGGGGCAAGGTCAGGTGAATAGGGTGGATGATTGAAACATGTCACCTGTTTCTTTGCCAAAAATGTCTGTACTGCAATTGCTCTGTGGCATGGTGCATGGTCATGCAACAAGAACCAGCCCCACGAATGAACCACTGCCGGCCAGACCCATTGGATTCTCTGCAGTAAGCGTGTTAAAATGTCTCTGTACATTGTAGAATTCACAATTTGTCCTTCAATCATGTCCGTGGTCTCTGTGGCTGTTTTGCCAAGTTTTACGCAAAACTTGATGGCTTTTTCTGCTCCACTTGGCTAACCATGACGAACAAACGAAACAGTGTTCACTGAAATCACCACCTCACAAAATTCACACCACAACTTTGTGAATTCTTCACACAATGCACAGAACACTAGCCACTAAAAGCTACAGATAATAACCACTAGGTGGCTCCATTGGCTATCTTGCAGTGTTGCCAGTCTTGAAACTTAATAGACATACTGTGTATAAACAGCCAGCAGCAATGCCCACACAAAGAGCTTCATGAGATGCTGAATGTGCAAATTGCATTCAAAAATGTCTCATGCACTAAGAAAAAAAGTAAGAGAAATAATCTATGCAAAATCTCCTTTGAGAGTTCTTTAAGAAACACTACGAGTTCTGCGCAATGAAAAGACAACAGCAGTGCTCTTGCTGAATACCCTGCGAGGTTCTAAGAGCATGGAAAAAAACAGAATATACTCTGAAATGATGTCAGAGCACTGGACACACAATTCGAAGGTTTTGGTTTCAGATTCCACCAACAAAAAGGGTGATTTTTTGTCCACTTTATTTCCTGTGAATTTAGGTCAAAATTATTACACTAAAGTTAACGAAATAACAAATAACGTCCCCTGTGTTTTCCTTGGCTTAATTGCCTGTTGGTTTGACTAGTTGTGTCAGCTTACTAACTGCTTAAACATCCTCATAAAACTCTCTTAATACATGTACTACATATCAACTTCTGATAGGTATCAGTGCCCTTGAGAGTTCATAGTTTTAAACCCCACGAGGATGCAGACATTCCTGCAAATTATTTTCAAAATATGTACATATGCGCAATGTGCTGTATCCTCGTTTCCATTGTAACATGCTGCAGTTTCAATAACATGGCTGATTAAGACCGATTGGGCTGGGAATGTGCACAGCTTTATTTTTACTAGAGTTACTGTATATGCTACCTTTAGGTAGCAGAGTTGCGCATAGGTCTGGCTAGCAACCACAGCTATGCGGTGAAGTCGCACTCTGTTTTTGCAGGCGACATGCCTACCGTGTCGCCGATTAACATGTCTGGTGTATCGAATACCGGCAATAAACATTGACTCTCATTGACTAGTGTTAATTCAGTTCGCTGAGCGGCGGCGACGAAAAATACAGAAATTGGCCTGAGCGTCAACATCTCCACAATGCATGGTTGCTAGCGGCGTTTGGAAGACAGATGCGCAACTCTGCTACCTAAAGGTAGCATATACAGTAACTCTAATTTTTACTCCATCGCAGCCGTCTTGGAACCCCAGGGTTGCCTTTCTACATTTTAACAAAAGCTAGGCATGGACACTACAGTGTGTGTCTGTGTCTGTCACACCCATACACCAACCCCCACTATTTGATGACACGTCCCTGAAACCAGAACCAGAATCCTGGATATACTAATGGTTACAACAATATACCAACAAGGTATTTTGCAGGTATGGTTTTGGCTAAGTGCAGTACAGGAGCGAATAGTGTTCTGTCCTTCACCTATCCTTCAGATTTACAAACAGCCCATGAGGGCTAGGTGCACAACAAAACAAACCATTGGTCGAACAAGACATTCTAATAAAATAACACATTCTATGAGGAGTTTCTATGGTAAGTAGCTTTGTGAACATCCCTCCACTTCAATGCATTTGAAACACAGATAGTACAGGGGCGCCACCTTTTCTATCAGAAGTGTCACTAAGAACAATGATCAGCACAGATGCAGGGCCACACTGCAATTTACTTCCTTGCGACGAAGCAAAGTGTCGAGTGAAGGGACATTTGTGAAGAAGCTATATGTTGTGTATACCTATGGCTCATTGATAGGCAGCTTTAAAGGCAATTTGACTGAGCTGTCGGTGTAATTGTACACAAATACCAGTGCCCACGCTTCAAATGAAACACATGCAAAATGTGACTCACAGATAAAGCCTCTAGGCCCCTGCATGATACGCTTGTAACAGAAGGTGCCTAGTGCCTTGGCCTCTTCCCCCAAGCACTCAACAGCCGTATTCTTGGTCTTGTCATAGTAGGCGTATGCTCCACAATGGTCTTCGCCCTTGGGATCCTCACTGGTGCTACACTGGTAACACTTGATGGCCATCACTGAAAGTGTGACACAATACATACAATCAACTCAAGCACGTTAACACTTTAAATGTAACGGATAGTGCAACTTTCGCAATAGTTATGAGCTACTGTGGTTGTCCTTGAGACTGTCTCATTTAGAACACCAGCCTTAGAACAGCTTTTTGCGGTACACATCCCTCTTCCGGCTTTAGCTTGAAAAACAGGGTGTCCTGTATAAGAACATACGCTGCACTTTATGTCAAGATCTTTCCAGCCACCAAGTGTCTTTTCGTACTTGGAATAACCAAACGAACGAGAGATGTTGCAAATGTATTTGGTACACAGAAATAATACTCGGAGGATCTAATTGGGCGAAAAACTGGGCGTAATAACTTGCGAATACTCAATGTATTAAGCTAAGCGCAGTTTCCAGCTGTACTCATCCATATCGTGCAAAGAACTTGCGTCAAACGCGTTTCCAAGCGTGTGCTGTGTTAGCCTGCCTAGCGAAACCACTCCCAACAAGCATTCTTGCGGCAGTGAACTTCGGCCACGACAAATCACAATGTGAAAGCCAACATATGACTCTATTATTTATTTTTTTCACTCAGCTTGGCTTAGCACGATAACCGCTATGGGTCATATCTCTCGAAAAAACAAATTCCTTCGTCGCCGCACACATATGATTATTTGACATCATTTTCGTACGGGAATCGCCATGTTGGAAAACCTTACTCAAGCTACAGCAGGTGCTCGCGCTTACCTTGGTAGAGGCAAGTTAGGAAAACGCATGTCACAGTGATCACACTTAGCGGCTCTAAGTTCTTCATGATGTCTGCTGGAACGCGATTTGTAGCTACGATCTAAACAAATGCCGTCTTCGCTACTTCCGCAGCGGATAACAACAACACAACCACTTGCTGCACGGAGCGCGACTCACTTTTGAAATGCGCAAGATGCCACTGCGTTTCTCATACCGAGTAAAAGAGGGCGCTGCCAGTCTGGACGTTTTGCCAGGTTGTGTCAGTCCGGTAGCTCTGAAACCTTGTTTCACACGACGTAAACCCAGTAAACCGCCGTAAACACGTTAACAAGTAAATCGTGCGCGATGTAACGAGGCGTGATACAGCGATAGCGCGATGCAGGTCGTTTGACCTGTCCGCTAATCATGTGCATAACTAAAGTAGCTAAATGCTAATAGGTCGTGCTCTTGAATGCTCGCGCGGCACTGTTTGCGTTCGATATCCCTAGCTGTTAGCTGTGAAAACGAAATTTATCACCCTGCAGCATGGGCGTAGGCAGGATCAACGTTACGCAGGATTTTGTTTTGAGGGCGGGGAAGGGGGGGGGGGTTCAAACACCTGTGTTGCATTCCGCTGTCCACGCCTTGCAGAGCCTGGAAGTATTCGCACTTTCCAACGTCGCGAAATTTAGGCGGGGCAACCGCGGGGCAGATTTTCAGGCTAACGCTGCCTGTAGAAGGCACCTAAACCAGCTTAAATCGCCTAAACAGCATAAACTGCCTCGGGTATTTTCCCAGGTATTGATTTTAGGGGAAGGGGAGGGGGACTGCGTTGGAGGTGAAACGAATGGAATTGTAATGAAAACAACTTTATTTGGTGCTGCGGCTCAGTCCCGACTCCCGGTTCAGTCCCACGGAGGGAGCGTCAAGTCTAAACTTTATTGGGGGGGGGGGGGGGTCACTACTGTTAATTGCCTCAAAATCGTCTCAAAAAAAAAAATTATAAGTTTTGGCCGCAAAAGACACTTTTCCGCCAATTTCGCGATTTCTGAATTTTGAGCGCACCTAAGGAAAAAACGGTGCACTTCTTGGTCACAATATTTATTCCCCTCAAAAACCAAGTGAAACAAAATCTTGTGAGTCTAATATTTCCCTTGCTTGTCGAAGCACTTTCGAAGAAAAAAATCACAAACATGGCAAATCGCGCAACATACCTGTATTTCAGGAATTTATTGCTGCAAACAAGTTATAGCGAGGATAATAAAAATTGGCACATATTAACTTTGGTATATATATGCGCTCTCTTTTAAAATAATTTCTGTCGTTTTATCGCACTCCGTTTTCCTCGATAATTGGGCTGAAACTTAAGTGTTTTACCAGAAACGCCGAAGTTTGAAAATAGTTTTCTCAAGAAGGCCATTTTTAATTTTTTTTTGAAATCCCTCTGATTGAATTCAAGGACGTCATTTACCATTCTGCATAAAAAAACGTTGCATTATTTTCGTTGATAACAAGTTATAATGCGTCAAATGTGACCAAATCAGCCTAGCGGCCGCGCCGTTCGTTATGTGCTGAAAATCGGATATAAGTTGTTCAAAATAATTGTACGCGACATAATCACAAAGCAGCAGCTTCACACCAACAAATGCATAACCCGGTGTCATGGTGCAGCAAGCTTTGTCTTGCAGCCGCTTGACAAACCCGCAGTAGCGGCCGCTCGATGCTGCGGGCGCTCACATTACATGAGTGCCGCTTCGAGTGCGTATCAGGGGCGTATCCAGGGAGGGGCACACCGGGCCCGTGACCCCCCCCCCCCCCACGAATTTTTTTTTTTTCCTTGGGATACAGAGGACAAAATGACACTCGACCCCACTTATCTGCCCGGACCCAATGTCGGATCAAGGAGGGGCACCCCCCCCCCCCCCCGAAAAAAATTTCTGCCTACGCCACTGCTGCGTATAAGTTCCGTTTGCGCGCCAAACTACGCTCAGAGGTCGACCGAGAGAAGGAATGCATTACTGTGAAAGTTAAAGGCTGTTAAGTGCCTACAAAAGCCATATGCAACGAAAACTATGCCGGCAATTTCGCAGTGAGCGCCTTCAATACAGCGCGCATGCATTTTTTTCCCTGCTGTTATGCTCGAAGCCGCAAAATATAGTGATAAACTCGTGGCTTGCGTTGAATATTATATCCGCGGACGCAAAAGAATACAGTATCTTAAAGCAATGCTTTAAGGTAGGTCACCACCTTCGAGAAAAAATTTTGCAGTTGCAGTGCAAAAGTTATAATTATGGTTTTGGCTTGTAGGGCTAATGAAAATTTAAGCTTTAGAATGTTGAAACTGCAAAAAATGTAAAAAACAAAATTTATAAAAATAAAATTTGTCAAAATATGCATGTTGCGCCAACAGTCATAACTATAAAATGGTCGGTGCGATTGAACGCAACTTGGCAGGTACGTAGTGAGGACACCTGTGCATCTAACCTCCATGATCAACCCATCTCTAAGCTAAGGCGCGTTATCGAAAAAAATACTGAAAAAGTTTATATTTGACAGCTTTGTTTTGCACAAAATTGGATATAGTACAAAAAGCTACTGCTCGTTTTCAGTAATTCTGCTTGAATGCACAGCTCAACCTCTAAAAAAAAGTACGCAAAATTGTATCTAAAAATGTTTATCAGAAGGAAAGTTATCACTGTTCGCTTAAGTGCAGGATGCAAAAAATCATGTTTTGAGAAAAATGGCTTTAAAGATTTCAGTCGAATGTACATATAATAAAGATACATTCAATATGTCTGAAATTCTCCAGGACCATGGCTTGGGACCTCCTCTGAAGCGGCGCATTCTCCTTTTGAGCGAGCTGAAGCACATATATTTTTTCTAGCTCATTTTGCGTCTCCAGCTGACTATGTGCGCCACAGCGGGTCCACTCTTGGTATATTAATTCCATAACTTGCGCTGATGCTTCTTTTTTGTCCTATAATTTGCCATATTTCATGGAGTACTATAACTTTCTCCTTTAAAGGCCATAACCAAGTCCGAGAGGTCGAAGTGGTGTACGAAAAAGCGCAGACAGCCGAGCGAAAACGCGCATAACTTAACACAGAGTGCCGCAGCCGTGTAGTGGAAATTTTCAAATGAATCGAAAACATCATGCCCCACAATCTTTAGAATGTACTTAGACACTTAGCATTATGCAATATGTAAAAGGAAAAACATTGATGACGACGTGGACAGTGTTGTGCAATCGGAAACCTTCAGTTTGGGTTTCGAGTGCATCTTAGAGGTGTTGGAAAAATGGTCATAACTTTCGAACGACTCAATATAACTACCTAATTCTTTTTGCTAAATATTCTTGAATAGACAAGGAGCATGAAAATGTCAAATTCAAAAAAATCATTTTTTTCCAAAAAATTCGTCTTGGAAGGTGGTGACCTACCTTAATAAAGGAAAAGAATTGGACACACTTCTGTTCACACAGTGTTCACTCAGGCTGACAAAAGTATTGCACGAGATGGAGAACAAGTGTAGTTTGAGTTGTTCGCCCATCGGAAACACGTATGACAGCTTTCTTTAGATGTCAATGGCTTGCTTTTGTGTCGCCCCGCCACGGTGGTCTAGTGGTAATGGCGCTCGACTGATGACCCGAAGGTCGCGGGATCGAATCCTGGCCGCGGCGGCTGCATTTTCGATGGAGGCGAAAATGTTTGAGGCTCGTGTACTTAGATTTAGGTGCACTTTAAAGAACCCCAGGTGGTCGAAATTTCCGGAGCCCTCCACTACGGCGTCTCTCGTAATCATATCGTGGTTTTGAGACGTTAAACCCCAGATATTATATTATTATATGTTGCTTTTGTGTCATATGTTGCTGATAGAGTAAGCCTAATTATCATTAGGCCGTCAGAAGAGAGAAAGCAACACATGAGCGCAGTACAGGAGACGCTCACTGCAAAATTGCCAGCAGCGCTTTCGTTGCATAATATGGCTTTGTTGGCACTTAACAGCCTTTAACTTTCCCGGTGATGCATTTCTTCTCTCGTTCGTCCTCTGAGCGCAGTTTGGCGCGCAAGCGCAGCTCATACGCAGTCGAAGGGGCACTCATGTAATGTGACTGCCCACGGCATCTAGCGGCCGCTGCTGCGGGTTTGTCAAGCGGCTGATCGCAAAACAAAGCTTGCTGAACCATGACACCTGGCTGCGCATTTGTTGGT